>NC_056729.1:1624264907-1624464907 GCF_019279795.1 Protopterus annectens
TGAATTGTTTTTATGCCATTGGTTTTTGCACATGCACATATTAGGTTACGTTATCTTATATATCGTCTGATTTTTATATATATTTTCCCTTTATTTATTAAATATTGTATCTTTCATATATGTATTTTTGCTATATATGATATATATAATTATCAATTATTGTATCTTGTTTTTTAAATGTTGTTGAATGTTTTTAGATATATATACAAAATGTTTCTGTTTGTAGTAACAGTAAGTGTTCTAGTTGTTTTAGCGAGCAACAGTTACTATCTGGGACAATAGCTTGCTCTATACTTTGGTCAACTAATCAAGATGCTAATTGACTAATTAATTAATGGATACAATGTTTTACTAATTAGAAGCACTATATAAGTCTTGTTTTATTCATAGGAGTTAGATCTGAAGAAGCGTACAGTGTGTACGAGAAAGCGCTCATCTTCCTTGTTTTTGTACCAATAAAGAAGAACTGTTTTGCTGCATTATCGTGGTGTTCCTCATCCTTGTGTTTCGAAAGTTTCCTATTAACTGAGTTTTAGAGGTGAGGATCTTTGGAGGTTATTGCTGGGATCGTGATATACACCTCAGTCCTGGTAAATGTAAAAGTTTGTGTGAGAGTGTCTGTAGTTATAGAGACATAATTTTGAGCCCATTGGCACTTACTACACTTCCCTTTCCCCTCTTTATCACTGCTGGTGATGTCACTCACTATTAAAGATACCTTTAGACAGCTCTCAAATATGTAAGCTTCGTGGTATGTCTGATAAATGCATAATACTATAGTGCAGTAAACTAGTTAGGTAGGAGTTCTAATCTCAGTCCTGGCAAATGTAAAAGTGTGTGTGTGTGTGTGTGTGTGTGTGTGTGTGTGTGTGTGTGTGTGTGTGTGTGTGTGTGTGTGAGACAGTGTCTGTAATTATAGAGACATGATTTTGAGCCCATTGGCACTTACTACACTTCCCTTTCCCCTCCTTTATCACTGCTGTCATTCACCATTAAGGATACCTTTGGACAGCTCTCAAATATGTAAGCTTTGTGGTGCATCTGATAAATGCATAATACTATAGTGCAGTAAACTAGTAGGTAGGAGTTCTAATCCTCAGTCCTGGTAAATGTAAAAGTTTGTGTGAGAGTGTCTGTAGTTATACAGACATAATTTTGAGCCCATTGGCACTTACTACGCTTCCCTTTCCCCTCTTTATCACTGCTGGTGATGTCACTCACTATTAAAGATACCTTCAGGCCATTCCCACTCACTCCCTTTTACATTGCCCTCTATCACTGCTGCTGATGTCACTGACCATTAAGGATACCTTTGGACAGCTCTCAAATATGTAAGCTTTGTGGTGCATCTGATAAATGTGTAATACTATAGTGCAGTACACTAGTTAGGTAGGAGTTCTAATCTCAGTCCTGGCAAATTTAAAACTTTGTGTGAGAGTGTCTATAATTAGAGAGACATGATTTTGAGCCCATTGGCACTTACTATACTTCGCTTTCCCCTCCTTTAGCACTGCTGCTGATGTCACTCACTGTTAAAGATACCTTTGGACAGCTCTCAAATATGTAACCTTTGTGGTGTGTCTGATAAATGTGTGGTACAATAGTGCAGCAAACTAGTTAGGTAGGAGTTCTAATCTCAGTCCTGGCAAATGTAAAAGTGTGTGTGTGTGTGTGTGTGTGTGTGTGTGTGTGTGTGTGTGTGTGTGTGTGTGTGTGTGTGTGTGTGTGAGACAGTGTCTGTAGTTATAGAGACATGATTTTGAGCCCATTGGCACTTACTACACTTCCCTTTCCCCTCCTTTATCACTGCTGTCATTCACCATTAAGGATACCTTTGGACAGCTCTCAAATATGTAAGCTTTGTGGTGCATCTGATAAATCCGTAATACTATAGTGCAGTAAACTAGTAGGTAGGAGTTCTAATCCTCAGTCCTGGTAAATGTAAAAGTTTGTGTGAGAGTGTCTGTAGTTATAGAGACATAATTTTGAGCCCATTGGCACTTACTACACTTCCCTTTCCCTCTTTATCACTGCTGGTGATGTCACTCACTATTAAAGATACCTTTGGACAGCTCTCAAATATGTAAGCTTGTGGTATGTCTGATAAATGCATAATACTATAGTGCAGTAAACTAGTTAGGTAGGAGTTCTAATCTCAGTCCTGGCAAATGTAAAAGTGTGTGTGTGTGTGTGTGTGTGTGTGTGTGTGTGTGTGTGTGTGTGTGTGTGTGTGTGTGTGTGTGTGTGTGTGTGTGAGACAGTGTCTGTAATTATAGAGACATGATTTTGAGCCCATTGGCACTTACTACACTTCCTTTCCCTCCTTTATCACTGCTGTCATTCACCATTAAGGATACCTTTGGACAGCTCTCAAATATGTAAGCTTTGTGGTGCATCTGATAAATGTGTAATACTATAGTGCAGTAAACTAGTAGGTAGGAGTTCTAATCCTCAGTCCTGGTAAATGTAAAAGTTTGTGTGAGAGTGTCTGTAGTTATAGAGACATAATTTTGAGCCCATTGGCACTTACTACACTTCCCTTTCCCCTCTTTATCACTGCTGGTGATGTCACTCACTATTAAAGATACCTTGAGGCCATTCCCACTCACTCCCTTTTACATTGCCCTCTATCACTGCTGCTGATGTCACTCACCATTAAGGATACCTTTGGACAGCTCTCAAATATGTAAGCTTTGTGGTGCATCTGATAAATGTGTAATACTATAGTGCAGTACACTAGTTAGGTAGGAGTTCTAATCTCAGTCCTGGCAAATTTAAAACTTTGTGTGAGAGTGTCTATAATTAGAGAGACATGATTTTGAGCCCATTTGCACTTACTATACTTCCCTTTCCCCTCCTTTAGCACTGCTGCTGATGTCACTCACTGTTAAAGATACCTTTGGACAGCTCTCAAATAAGTAACCTTTGTGGTGTGTCTGATAAATGTGTGGTACAATAGTGCAGCAAACTAGTTAGGTAGGAGTTCTAATCTCAGTCCTGGCAAATGTAAAAGTGTGTGTGTGTGTGTGTGTGTGTGTGTGTGTGTGTGTGTGTGTGTGTGTGTGTGTGTGTGTATGTGTGTGTGTGTGACAGTGTCTGTAATTATAGAGACATGATTTTGAGCCCATTGGCACTTACTACACTTCCCTTTCCCCTCCTTTATCACTGCTGTCATTCACCATTAAGGATACCTTTGGACAGCTCTCAAATTTGTAAGCTTTGTGGTGCATCTGATAAATGCGTAATACTACAGTGCAGTAAACTAGTAGGTAGGAGTTCTAATCCTCAGTCCTGGTAAATGTAAAAGTTTGTGTGAGAGTGTCTGTAGTTATAGAGACATAATTTCGAGCCCATTGGCACTTACTACACTTCTCTTTCCCCTCTTTATCACGGCTGTTGATATCACTCACTATTAAAGATACCTTTGGACAGCTCTCAAATATGTAAGCTTCGTGGTATGTCTGATAAATGCATAATACTATAGTGCAGTAAACTAGTTAGGTAGGAGCTCTAATCTCAATCCTAGCAAATGTAAAAGTTTGTGCATTTGTGTGAGAGTGTCTGTAGTTATAGATGCATGGTTTGAGCCCATTGGCACTTACTACACTTCACTTTCCCCTCCTTTATCACTGCTACTGTCACTCACTGTTAAAGATAACTTTGGACAGCTCTCAAATATGTAAGCTTCGTGGCGCATCTGTTAAATGTGTAATACTATAGTGCAGTAAACTAGTCAGGTAGGGGTTTGAAGCTTGGTCCTGGTAAGTGAGTGGGTGTGTCTTTCTGTGGCTGTGTCATTGACATTGTGATCCATATCCATTGGGGGTAGGTTTTGCTACACTTTTGTGTGTTCCACCCAGCAAACTACCAAATGTCCACTGTACAGGGCCCACTTTTCTGGTAGCTGTGGATGCTCTTCAATCCTATAATCTGTTTGTCATGTGATATTACTATAGAACAATATGTAGTCAAAAACAGGATATGTGGCCATTGTAGTCCTGTGATACAATTCCATACACAGGAATCATAGGCAAACACACTCATCTATTCATTAATCCCTATGTCACTAAGTGGTCTGCAAATGGGCTCACAGATGGATCTCACAGTGTGAAAGCAGTGGACTACATGTCAGACTGCAAAACAGTTATAAGTGGTGTCAGACTGCCAAACAGTCATGTGTGGAGTACGACAGATTCTTGTCCTGTGTTCAGTCTTGTGTGTTGTGTGTGGCTCTGATATCCAGCCCAACAGAAATTAACTGTGGTTAACAATGTTTGTAGACAATTGCTAATTGGGGGGTCTGGTTTACATTCCCACATGATGTCACCATCCTGCATAATGTTGCCACTGACAGCTGCACCTGTTGTCAGAACACTGGCCTTAGTCTCAATGTCAAGAAATGTGTCCCAATCTCCTGTTGAATCAATGTGTTGTTCACAAATGACCACAATGGTGGTAGTCCAATGGAGACAGATGTCCTTATAGGAGGTCTGTGAACACAGCTTGACAGCAACCTCTCTTCTGACCACCACACTGCCACTGCGGACAGAAAGTCCTTCCATGTGGCAGATTACATAACTAAGGGTGTGTCATCCAGGAATGAAGAGGTCATTGTCTCCCTCTACTCCCTGCTCATTAGGCCAATCAGCAGGTCCAGTGGCCCATTTGCCATGTAACTCAGTAGGCACCTTCATCAACTGGGTAGGCTGCAAGTGTACCTGACATGTATGACCCTAGGCAAGAAACAACTGTCTGATATGGAAAGAGCCCAAAACCTCCGGGTATTCCTGGTCACATCTTAGCTATTTACAGGCAATCTCTGCTTTACTGACAATGCCATGTCTGCCTAGCTGTATTACAAATGCCACAACTAGGAAACCACAATCTGTATGCACCACATACCATGGATACCTCAATTGCATTACCACATTCAACAGAACATGCTTGGGGACAGGTCCATAATCCAGACACTGGCCACATTATGCGATATATGTTGCATACATGTCAATCAAAGCACCTCACTGGCCCTCTTCAAGAGAAATTCATATGAGTGGATGGTGAATATAACTGTCACCCTGGGGATCACTCAAGTGGCAGTAGTTGATAGATGGCATGCTGACAAATGTCAGGTGCCATGATACCAGTGTACTCACATGCCCTACTCTTCTCATATCACCATGGACATTAGCCTGGTACACACCCAGGGACACCTGCACCAATGGACCTCCGTAGTGACAAATGTGTCCGTGTGCATTACTGAGCATAACAGTATTAGTGAATTTGTAAACGTGTAATTGAAACTAATTTGAGGACCTTCTTACCCATTACACCACCTAGTGCTATACTTAGAAAGGGCTGCTGCTGTACTGCACTGTAAATGTACCTTGTGACCCTTCACCCTATGGTCTACCTTGAGCTTGCAGTACCAGCATAACACTGTTCTACCAATGAGTAGACAGGTGTGGTTTACCCTCTGAGTCCTGGCATATGTGAGTATGTGTGTGTGTGTGTGTGTGTATATGTGTTTGCAAGTGTGCATGAGTGTGCATATTTGTAGGAGACAGCATTCTAAGGCCCAGTTCTCCAAATAATACTACACAATGCTAAACATTACAAGGTATGGTGATGTTGCTCACCTTAGGAGAGCCATGGGACAATCTTTACCCTGATAGCTCTGTGGCACGTGTGATAAATGCATATCAGTGTAACAGCAATAATTAAATAGGCAGGCAAAGGTTTGCATTTCATTCCTGGTAAATGTGTGATTGTGGGTTTGTCATAGCATTATTATGGGTATGAGTGAGTACTACATGCAATGTGAGTGGGGTGCTGGGTGTAATATGTTTACACTGTGGTACCCACAGTATATGTCCTAAGGTCCACTGTATGAGGGCCGCTGTCACCATCGACCATACAGGTAACTTATGATACTCTTCAGCCCAATAAGGCATCTGCTGTGCACCAAATCTCTGTAGCAGTATGGACTGAATGACGAGACAGGCAGGGCTGCTAAATTCAGGTGTGGCAAATGTGTGTATGACTATATCTGTGTTGGCCATTGTGTATATTTCTGTAGCTGATAGTATTTCCTGGCCATTCTCACCCAGGACATTCCTGGCCATTCTCACTCAGGACATCTCCCATTGCCATACTGTGCAAGGCCAGTGGATGTCGTTCACCTTACAGGGACTGTAGAGAACACTTCACCCTACTTTCTCCATGGCATGTGCAATACATGCAAAGCAATATAATAGCAAGACCTAGGCAAGTAGTGTTTCTAATCTCAGTTATGCCAAGTGTGTATGTTTGTGTGTGTGAGATCAGTATTTTGACTGTATGTGTTTGAGTGACAAATATGGCCACGGTTTACAGTTTCACACCATTGTACTCCCAGCACATGTGCTGTCCTATGTCTACATGGCTGATGCCTAAATCCTGCCACATGCTGTGGCACAGACATCTCACAGTTGACGATTGCCACCATCTCACCCAACCATCTATCTCTGACCACAACATAATAATGATGGGCATCTCCAGGATCAAGGATATTGCCACACATAGCATGAAGAGTTGCATTTGAGACCCTGCGAATATGTCCAGTGTTAGATTTGACACATGCCTGTGCCTCCATGACAGTCCAAAACATGTGTCTGGGGACACCTGCTGTGGCACTTGTGGCAGGGCCATCATGGGCAGCAGTCCACCTATGAGCACCCCTGTCCATCCAAATGTGTGGAATCCGCCAGTTCTCTGGCTGTGGAAGGTGTATACATACTATATAGTTCTCATAGATTTGCACAACAAACATGTGTATCATACTCATATTCACAGGTAGCATATGGATATGTACAATATCCCTGTAGCTGAACTAGCAGTGGCACAGTCAGTAGTGCTTGACAGACATTCCAGTGTTTTTCATATGTGAACTGTCCTTTCCTGGGGTGAGTTAGGGTCCTGAGCTGTGTTCCATGTCACAGCAGAGAGATGCAGATGCTATGGCCATAGGTGCTGTTTAGCAGGTCATCACTACAGCAAGTCTCGCTCAGACAGAAATCTCTCAAAATCCTATTTCCCATTATTAGAAAACATATACTACATTCACTTATATGCTGACTTGTTTCACATACCTTATTATTTCACACTACACTGGGTTGTATCAGCAGGTTGCTCCACTTCTTTATGTTTCCCCAGCGTGGAGTACTGGTAGACATATGTTTGGAATAGGTATGTGCATGCCCTTTGTAGGTAATGCTCTTGACCAGATAATGGCCTGTGCACCAGTTGGTGTTCCCCACTTGCAAACTGCATGCAGAGCAGCTGGGTAGTTCTTCCAATAGCCAATGTCATGGCGACACACTCCTATAATTGAGTACTTAATGTGGGCGTTGTCCCTTTGCCTTGGCTGAGAGGAACACATCCTGGAGGTCTATTAGACACAGCAGGTGGGAATAACTCTTATAACAAGACTTGTGGAGACAGGCCAACTAAATGCTGGAGAAGGTTACAGACTTAGGGACCAAATGTGAGTATTGATGTTATATGGTGTGAACACTGCTAGTTTTACAGGCTTTGTGTGTGCATGCTCCTTCTGCATGGAAGTCAGTCTGACAAAGTTATGTGTCTGCATAGCTCTGAACTGTAGGCCTAGCCACATAATGGCCAGTGGTTTGCCTGTTATGTTTTGTGTGTTATCCAGACAGGTGTTGTCCTGGGCAAATCAGTGGCATACTCCAGTCACTGCTGCCAGTAAATGTCAACATCCATAGGTGTTTCTGTCTTCATATACCTCAGAATAGAGATGTTGCAACAAGCCCTGTAACACCAGCAACTTTCTCAGCGTATAATAGTAATATATCAAATATGGCTCTGTGTTCATAGGTTCATAGGTTGGTAGTAGGCTATTGGCCCTAGGGCCTATACAAGCCTAGCCATAACAATTCTCTGGCTATTTCTTCCCACAGTATTTACTTCCCTGGACCCCTGTCTAGCAGGGTGACTGACGTGATCCCCAGGGTGAATTTCCTCTCTCCCATCCAATCATCAAGGTTCCTTTTGAAGAGGGCCAAAGAGGTGCTCTGCTTGACATGTATGGACAGTCTATTTCAGAGACTGGGGAGTCTCTGTGTCAGGAACCTATCCCTCCAGCATGTTTTGTTCATTGTAATGACAAGGTTTAGATCCCTGGAGCATGTGTCTCTGAGGGATTGTGATTTCTTTAAGTGTAGCATGTCCAACAGCTCTGGGTTTGACATGGCCTTGTATGTTAAGCAGAGATCGCCTCTGAGTAGACGATATGCAACAGAGTATAGGTGGAGTTGTTTTAGATGGTCAGCATAGGGCATCTGCTTTAGGCCTGTGATTCTTTTAGTGAGGTATTTCTGCGGCCTTTCCAGTTGTTGCAGATGTCTTGAGAGGTGCATACCAAATGGGGCATTGTATTCTATAATGGGTCTAATGAGGGAAGAGTACAGTGGGGCAATGACCTCCTTTTTTCTGGATGAAAAGCCCTTAGTGATGAGGTGTGCCACATAGAATTATTTCCTGACTGTTGTGGCAATGTGGTTATAGAAGGTGAGACCACTGTCCACCTGTGTCCCTAAGTCTCTTATCACACTTTCGGTGTTTAGTGTTCTGCCACCTATACGGTAATTCACGGGTACAAGTTTTTTCCCAAAAGAGATGACTATACATTTCTTGGCATAGAGCTTGAGTCCATGGCTCTAGCACCAAGCATCTGTTTCTGTAAGGCCCTTTAGTAGATTATTCACATCATTTGGGGATTCAGTAATGGCTCCCAGTTTGCAGTCATCTGCGAACTTTGTTAGCCAGAGTCCCTTAGTGTTGGCCTGGACTTCAGAGAAGTAGATGCCAAACAAGAACGGTCCCAGAACTGAAACCTGAGGTACTCCGCTTGTCACTTGTGTGGAGCTGGATTTGGAGTTGGCTACTTTTACAGTGTGGGTTCTGTCAGTAAGCCAGTTGGCAACCCATCGAGTGACACAGGGATTAATGCCCAGCTTAGTAGGTTTATCTATGATTCCAGAGTGGGGCATGGTGTCGAAGGCCTTGGCAAGGTCCAGATAGGCTGTGTGGACCACCTTACCCTTGTCCACAGCTCTGGAGACTGATTCGACTAAGTCAATTGGGTTCAGAAGACAAGATCGGCTCTTCACGAACCAAAACTGCATGGGGTCCAGTGTTTGAAGGTTGCCAATGTCTTTGCTTATAAGTTCCATGATAATATGTTCCATGACCTTGCAGATCAGGCTCGTCAGACTGATGGGGAGGTAGTTCCCAGGATCCAAGGTGGAGCCGCCCTTGTGGAGTGGGATAACTGCAGCTGCGCACCACTCAGTGGGCATGAAGCCTGAGGTGAGGCTATGATTAAACATGACACTTAGGTGAAGTGTCAGTTCATTTTGTAGTTCATGTAGTACACAGCCTGGGATGTCATCTGGTCCCATGGGTGCTGTATTCTTAGCTTTGAAGAGTGTGTTTTTTACCTGTGTGGCCTTTATTACTGGAATTTGTCAGTCTTTCAGTATTGAGATGGGCACTTAAGGGGGTGTGAGGGGGATGAAGTTTGCACTGAATCGATCTGCCAGGCTACTGGCAATATCCTTGGGATCAGTATATTTAATGCCATTCTGTTGTAGCTCAGAGCAGATCTGAGCATTGCCATGTAGATTATTGGCATAGCTATAGAATGCCTTGTGGTTGTCTTTGGAATCTTTGGCAATTTTATTTTCGTAACTAGCTTTGGAGGATTTTATGAGGAATCTCAGCTTCTTACTGAGGCTGGTAAGGGTGGTAAGGGAGTTTTTTGCATCCTGGGATTTTCCTCTTTTCTGCAACAGTTTCTTCCTTTTGTTGTAAAGTTTTTTTATGGCAAGGGACCACCAGATTGGCTTCCTTTTTTGGAGGAGAGTGTCTTGGTTCTATTGGGGATGGCACGATTCATGCACGAGTGGATGTGCTTGTACAGTGCCTTAGTGTAGGATTCAGCAGTCGAACTTTCAGTTCCCGTCTGCATGGGTGTCATGACGTTTGGCACTTCTGACTTGAGTAGCATGAAGTTGGCTTTGGAGAAGTTTTTTACGGAGGTTTCCTTATTGGGGGGTGGAGGTGGGATGTGGATGTCAAGGGTGATTTGCTTATGGTCAGACCTGACCAAGGATGGCATTACCATAGGTGTGGAGCATCGATTTCCCATGTTGGTAATGACCAGGTCTAGGATATTGGAGCCCCTGATGGGACTAAGGATTAGTTGATCCAGGGCATTGGAATTTATGAACTCCAAGAATTGTTGGGCAAAGGTGTTGGTACATGAGTAGTTTTCCCAGTTAATCGCAGGGTAGTTGAAATCACCCAGTATTAGGGTGTTTGGTTGTATGTTAATATTTTCCAGTATGTTTATAAAGGTGTAGTGAAAATCTTGGAGCATGGTGGGGGATCTGTAACAAGCTACAATTTGGATTGCAATCTTACCTAGTGTTAGTTGCACCCGGAGAATTTCAGATGCATTGTGTTGGGCAACTAGCCTGGTGTTGTGAATATCCTTGGTGAATATGGACACTCCTCTTTAGTGTTTTGGTCCTGGTTTGGTGGCCGAAAAGTGTGGTAAGAGTTGTAGCCTGATATTGCAGGGGTGCTCTCTGGAGCCTTGAACCAGGTCTCAGTTACTGCACAGATATCGATGTTCTCCATTTTTTGGAGTGCCTCAAGAGATTGTATTTTGAGGTTTAGACCTCTGACCTCAAATTATATGACAGGCTTTGTCCAGTTGTCATGCATTAAAAGGTTGATAGGTATAGTCTATCAGTATGTAGTGCTGACATTCCTGCTATCATCCCAGTGATGTTGTGGAATAAGACACATTAAGGGAGGTAGGTACATATGAGTGCAAAGGCTGGACAGCATTTAGATCCCCGTACAGTCAAGAGGTGCATCTGCAGAATAGTAGGACATGGCATAGAAGCAGTCTGTTAGGACATGTGAGAGATATTGGTTATTACATGGACAGACATTCTATAGCTGTTACTTGTCATACATTTCACCATGGAGAATGTAGTGGGTTACAATGTACTTTTCTGGGAAAGGTCTGTTTCCCAGTGTCATCATACACTTAGAACCATTGTTATGTAAAGACTCAATTTACATGGTACCATTTGATACTGTATCCCCTAGAGGGTTAACTGTTTAAGAGCATACATAATTGTCAATTGCATCCTGTATTTCAGGTAATTAAGTGTAATGTTGTAATACTTGCAAAACACATTAAACCATTTGTGTGTATTGATGGCTGGTTGTCTGTTGTTCTACTATCCGCATTCATTTCAGTTATATTACTAAGAGGTCAGTGTATATCTGGTCATTGTATATGTAATATCCTGATTTTGTGGCAGTGTACTGTGTACTTATTAGTTGTACTGTGTAGATGAACAGCAAATGTCAGTGGCATGGGTCCCTTTGCATCATTACCAGTGTGTTTGTATGTACATAGACTGTTCCTCCTACTTCATCTGGCATGGTGTAGAATTGCACTAAGGCATTCTTGGCTCTAACAGTGCTGCAAGTTCTTGACAACTACATCAGTACTGATTCCACAGTCTTCCTTCCCTATGATAAGCTGACTGCACTGTATATAAAGGTTGAGAACATCATAAAATAGTACAGCTCAGATGGCTTAGTGTTTATATGCTTTGACTATTGTGTACAGGTTCAAGGGCTGTATATTTTGTTGCAGGCCAGGTGTATATTATTTCCTGTACATAACATGCCTATATGTGCTGTCATTACAGCAGCAAGGGGTGTGAGTATACTGTATGGGACACATGTGTTATACATGGGTGGCTGGACATGTGATATGCACTCACACATCCATTGTACACCGGCTACACTACATGGGGACACATATAATATACCAGACATTTGGCTATTAAAATAATACTAATTAGTTACCTTTCCTGTAACTAGTCTAGTCCAGAAACAGAATTGCTGTATCCAGGACTGTATGTTAGCTTCTGAGTGTTGGCCAAGTGTGCTCTTTAGTGTGATACTTAGATATGCTAGTTCTCTCCTCTCCTGCACTTTCAATAGCTTATTACTTTAGCACTTTACCAGATGTCTTGTAGCAAGTATTTTACCACACAAACATGCTAACAGCACTAAGCATTATATGAGGAAACAGCTCCAGTAATTATTATTAATGGCCACCCCTCCAGGCATGTCTACAGGTCAATTCCCTGTGCTTTCATCTATTAACCTGCTGAACCTGGCCATCCTGAGGCAATGTCGCAACTGCCTCATGTACACTGACAATCCTCACTTCTTACCTCTCTACACTCAAACTTGCAAAAGATGCACCTATACATCCAACTTGGAAGTCACACACTCCCTAACCAAGACCATAATATTTGGTCAAGAGGAGGCAGTCAACACTTGCACCACACTACATGAAACACATAGCCCTCCAGAAGACACACCAGCATTGCCTTCATATAAAAACACAAACCACACACCCACCTTTGCAGAGGCTCTCAATGAAAAGCTGCACAAACAGCTAAGACCTCTAAGGTGGACATGCACTCCACCACCACCACACAACATGAATCACAAGACACATATGTCTCTTAAACAGTGTGCTACTCAACCAAAGCACCTAAGGCAAAACAGCATGGTCAAAACAATAGGCATAGTTGACTTGATATTGAGGAACAGTGATGTCCCACTCACTAGGTCGAAAAAGGAGAAAGTGGCAGTCAGCTGGCTGTTGGCACCAGGATCCACCACATAACACACACACTGAGGTACCCCAACAACAGGTACACATAGGACTGTCATTGTACATGTGGGTGTGAATGCCCTGAGACGTACCTCCCTGGACTATATGGAAACAGACATGGAGAAGCCCTCCGACTATGTAGCCCAGACAGGTATGACCTAGCCCTGAGCAGCATCCTACCATCACCCAGAATGATACCACACTACAAGCTGAAAACGATTGTTCTCAACAATTAGCTACATCTCTGGCATCATATTAAGAGGTTCCAATATCTGTGCGCCTGGGATACGTGTTTGACAGACCATGATCCTTTGCCATAGATGTCCTGCATCTGTCAACCCTGGGCTTCCAGATACTGGCCAAGGCTATTGCTACCCCTATAGTGGCTTTTTTAGGCAGTATTCCAAAGACCACATTACCACTGTAACAGCTACAAACAAATGTAATCCGAGGATCATGCTGCTCAACACTAGAGGTCTACATTTAAAAATGCACTCGCTCAAAGCACTCCTTAAACTGGAGAACATCAACATTTGTGCTGTAACAGAGAGAACTGGTTCAAGGCAGTGGGAAGCACACCTGCACTACCAGGCTATCACTCATTCCGCACCTGTTTGGCCCAGAACTTGGACTGCAGCTGCAAGGGTGGTGGTGTTTCAATATTTATAATGGATGCGCACACCTCCAGACTGTTAGCACAACATAATGCATCTGAGATACATCAGGTGCAGCTAACATTGGCTAAGACAGCAGTACAGGTCATAGCCTCCTGTAGGTCTACAAACATGGCCCAAGATGCACAGTCCCCATTCCTAAGCACCCTGGGGAATATTAGGTTCCAACCTAACACTCTCATACTGGCCAACATCAACTACCCCACCATTAACTGGAAAAACTACTCATGTACCAATATACTTGGCCAATGCTTTCTGCGATTCATTGATTCCAATGCTCTGGACATGCTCATTCTTGCACCCACTAAAGGTATCTCCATCCTTGACCTGATCATTACTAACATGGGCGAATGTTTTTCTATACCAATAGTCAACCCCTCCCTGGTTAGTTTCTAACACAAACTAATCACATTGGGAATCCACATCCCTCCCACCACCCCACAAAGCTAACCACCATGAAATCTTCTCCAAAGCTAATGTTGAGCACATACAATCAGAGGTGGCTAACTGCATGGCACCCATGCAGATGGAGACTAGTTGCATGACCGCAAAATCCTACACCAATGCACTGTACGAACACACGCACACAAATGCATAGATGTCACCATACGCAATGCAGCCAAGATGCTCTCCTCAGAAAAAAGGAAGCCAATCTGGTAGCCCCCTGCCATAAACTAACTTTACAACAGAAGGAGGAACTTCATGCAGGATAAGGTGAGGTCCCAAGTCTGGGAATACTCCCTTATCATCCCCAACCAACAGCTGAGATCTCTCAATACCTGTAAAGGTAACTATGTAAACATGATTCCAGCAGGTAGTGAAGACAAGCACAAGACCTTCACTAGTAATATACAGCATCTCCACAGCACAGTAGCATAACCCTCAGATTATTTATGCTTATATCTGTTAAGGTGGTGCTTTCTTTTGGCTTCCAGACATTCATTCTAAAATGCACTACAGTGATATTTCTGTCAATATACGTTAGCAGGAACAGTGTTGTTACAACAACCTTCTCAGCTTATCTACTCACACCATTTGGATATGTCTCTATTGTCATGCCTGTGTCCCCCCACTTTGTCTGGCTTGTTCCAGATTCATTGCACTACAGGGTTGTGAGCATACCACTCCATTGTCAGGCTGTTTGAAGACGGTCCAGGTGTTTGGCCCATACATTGTAACTGTTCCACAGTTTCTTTGCATTTCTCTGGGTAACACTGTTATGATGCAAGGATATATGTCAGTGAAGACTGACATGTCAATTCCCATCCTCATATCATTCAGACAGCTCTACTGATACAGTCCCTGTTGTTGTACAACTGTTCAGTTATGACAGAAATATTCTAATTCTGATCATATATGTGGTCCATTTCACAACCTTTGTACAGCCTTTGTTCATTAGTCTTGCACTAAGAGGTTGATATGTCTGATTCTGAGGTATGTCTGCACTGCATGTTATATGACTACATACATATATATATATATATAAATGTATATATATGTGTGTGTATATATATATATATATATATATATATATATATATATATATATATATATATAGGTAAATAGGTTCATAGGTAGATACTAGGCTATTGGCCTTCGGCCTATATAAGCCTAGCCAACAAGATTCCCTGGCTTTCGCCACACAAGACAAATAATGTCCGGTGCCCCTGTTGAGCAGAAACATAGAGGTGAATCACAGGGTGGGTTTCCTATTCACCATCCAAATGTCACTATTTATCTTAAAGAGGGCTAATGAGGAGCTGTGTTTCACATACATGGGTAGTTTGTTCCAGAGTATGGAAAATGTTATGGACAGTAATCTATCCCTCCAGCATGTTCTGTCTATTGTGGTGACAAAGTTTAGCTCCCTGGAGCATGTGTTTTGGAGGGACTGGCATTTCTTTACATATAGCATGTCCCAGCAGCTCTGGGTTTGACATGGCTGTGTACGTTAGGCAGAGTTTGGCCCTGAGTAGGCGATATGCAATGTTTTCAAGTTGGTGTATTTTGAGACAGTTTGCGTAGGGCATCTGTTTGAGGCTGGTGATCCTCTTTGTGAGGTAATTCTGTGGACGTTCCAGTTGTTGTAGATGTCTTGTGAGGTACATACCAAACAGGCTGTTGTACTGTATAATAGGTCTAATGTGGGATGAGTAGAGGGAACAATGCTCTCCTTTGTTCTGGATGAGACACCTGTTGTGATGTGATGTGCCACATAGAAGGATTTCCTGAGTACTGTGACAATGTGGTTATCAAAGGGGGAGACCACTATCCTCCTGTGTCCTTAGGTCTCTTATCACACTTTCAGTGTTAAGTGTACTAGCAGCTATGTGGTAGTTCATGGGCACAGAGTTTTACCCAAAGGAGATGAAAATACATTTATTGGTGTTAAGTTTGAGGCCATGGCTTTCACACCAGGCATATGTATCGGTGAGGCCATTTTGTAGAATGTCCATATCTTTATAGGATTTAATAATGGCTCTTAGTCTGCAGTTGTCTGCAAACTTTGTTAGCCATAGACCTTCTGTGTTAGCCTGAACTTCAGAGAAGTAGATGTCAAACAGGAGAGGACCTAGGACTGAACCGTGTTGTACTCCACTTGTCATTGGTGTGGAGTCAGATTTGGAGTCTGCTACTTTCACGGTTTGTATTCTGTCTGTAAGCCAGCTGGCAACCCATCTCATGACATTGGTATGTATGCCTAGTTTAGTGAGTTTATCTGTAATTCCAGAGTGGGGGATGCTGTTGAAGGCCTTGGCAAGGTCTAAGTAGGCTGTGTGAACTGCCTTGGCCTTGTCCTTGGCTCTGGTGACTGCTTCAAAGAAGCCAATCAGGTTTAGGAGACATGATGTACCTTTCACAAACCCAAACTGGGTGGGGCAACAATTTGGAGGTTACCTATGTCATTGTTCATTAGTTCCATGCTGATAGACTCCATGGCCTTGCAGACCAGGCTTCTCAGGCTGATGGGGCAAATACACCAGAAAACCTAAATACACTAAACAAGAAGGAAAGGTAGAGCCAAGAAAAGTCATGGGGCTGGAGGGAGGGTAACCAGGACTACAACAGTGGATACACTCGAACATCTACATTTATGGTGAGTGTACACAACTGTGCTATGTTCTTCATGTTTCACTGTTGCAGTCATCACATTTGGGTTGATTCCCAAAGCTAAGGAAGGGAGGAGGAAGTTAGAGAGCATTAGGGCCAGCTATTAAGCTCTTCAAGATTGTAGTGGCAAAACCAGCTCTGGATTTAGAAAAAATAGTATGTACAGAGCTCCAGGTAGCAGCTTCTAGGATGTCCCTGGTAGGTACTCCTTTGAGAAAGACTGCAGAGGTAGATGCAGTCCTGGTGGAATGTGATCTTATCCCCTGTGGGGTAGGTTTTCCATGGTGCTTGTAGCATAAATTAATGTAATGGGTTATCCATTTAGAAATGGTTTGCTTTGAAATGGCCTTCCTCTCTGCTCCGGCAGCAAAGCCAACTAGCAGCTGTTCAGATTTTCTGAGAGGCTTAGACCTGTCCAAATAAAATCTAAGTTGTCTGTACACATCCAAAGAGTGCAGTATTCATTCTCCTTTGTTTTGTGGATTAGGGAAAAAGGTAGGCAAATGAATGGACTGATTTAGGGCCACACTAGACACCACCTTGGGCATAAAGGAAGGATTGGTCCTGAGGGAAACCCTGTCTGCATGGAAGATAATGAAGGGTTCCACTGCCACGAAGGCCTGTAATTCAGACACTCTTCTTGCTGAAGTGACGGCTAGAAGAAAGGCTGTTTTCCAAGAAAGGAATTTCAACTCTGCATTTTCAGCTAGCTTAAAGGGAGGGAGAGTGAGCTTTTCCAATACAAAGTTAAGGTCCCAGGCCGGAGTAGGGGCTCTCCTGGGGGTCTTAAGTTTTGGCCCCTGTAAGGAATTGTTTTAGCAGGGGGTGAGAGAAGAGGGGTGGCTCAGTATTATAATGTGCTGAAATGGCAGAGGCATGAATTTTAATTGACAAGAAGGATAGGCCCTTGTGGAGCATTTCTGTTAAGTACTGAAGAATATGAGGTAAGCTGGGCAGCGGTGTGCCCATCCCCTGAGTCTGACTCCAGGAACAGTATCTTTTCCACTTTTCAGCAAAGGATTTTCTAGTACTAGGCCTCCTTGTCTTCAGAATGACATCTAGCGCCTGCTTACTGAGGGATGCTATTGGAAAGATCAAGGAATTAGCCAGACTACAAGGTTCAGGGTTTGAACATGAGGGTGCAGAATCTGGCCCGCCTGCTGAGACAGCAGGGAAGGGGTCTGAGGCAGGTGCCATGGTTCCAGCAGTGTCATACTGCGCAAGAGGGGGTACCAGTGCTGGCATGGCCAGTCTGGTGGAATCAGTATTGTCCTTGGCTTGTCCTGTTTGATCTTTAGCAGAACCTTCGAGAGGAGAGGCAGAGGGGGAAAGTCATAAACCGAGAGGCTTTCCCAGGTAAAGGACAGGGCATCCACTTTCCAAGCTTGACTGTGGGAAGTCCTTGTGCAGAATTTGTCCAGTTGGTAGTTCTGAGGGGAGGCAAACAGGTTTTCCTCTGGAGTTCCCCATTTGTTCCTCAAGAGGTTGAATATTTTTGGTTCTAGTTTCTATTCGTGTGGGTCCATGAGATTTCTGCTTAGGTCATCTGCCAGTAAGGATTGGGAGGGTGGCCTAATGGTTAAGGTGTTTGCCTTACAAACACGAGGTGCAGGGTTTGAGTCACACAAGGTGCAGGGTTTGAGTCTCACAAGGGATAATTGGCTAGGCTTAAAATGTCTCACAACGGCAGTTAGCTTAGTACTAATCTATGAACCAATGAGCCTATAAATTTAGATTGCCTGGCAGGAATTGAGCTTGTAGGTGCACTTGGTAACTCAAGGCTGTGTTCCACAGACTCATGGCTAGTCTGCAGAGAGGGTACGAGTGGTTTCCCCCTTGCTTGTTTATGTACCACATAACTGTGGTGTTCTCTGTCTTTATCAATAATTGCCCCAGAAGGATGCAGTCTTTGAAAGCTGTCAGGGAATTCTGTACAACTAACATTTCTTTTTGGTTGATATGCAGGTGCATCTGTCTTGGGTTCCATTTGCCCTGAATGCATTGCCCTGCCAAGTGAGCCCCCCATGCATAGTCTGATGCGTCTGTTGTTAGGGTTTGGGTGGCAGGGGGTAGAGTGAAAGGGAGCTCCTTGTTGTGGTAGCAGGCCTCTGCCCACCAAAGGAACTCTGTCTTTATACAAGGAATGATAGGAATCATTGATACCAGGTCCTGAGAATGTTGACTCCATAGGCTTTTTAGATACCATTGTAGTTTCCTCATATGCAGTCTTGCATATTGAATTAGTAGAATGCAAGAGGCCATGAACCCCAGGGCTTGCAGAATTTTCCTTGCAGATAGCTGGGGCTTTGTGGCCAAAAGTTTGAAGTAGGTTGTCAAATAAACTTGTTTCTCTGGAGTGAGGAAAGCCATCTGGGAAGTTGTGTTCAAGCTTGCTCCCAGGAATACAATCTGTTGGCAGGGTACTATGTGAGATATCTTTTCATTTATGGTGCACCCCAGTGAAGTTAGAAGTTCCTAAAGAGTTAAAATCACATTGCAGGGTATGTTTATCAACTTGTTCTGCAGAATGCATTAAATCCTGTAATTCTTTGTGTTCAGCACAGTCTGGAATCAACATAATTTTCTGTTTAAGTAGTCCCATAATATGCTGCTGGTACTTTAACATATGAAACTGGCAATTTAAAGCCTTAATGGCCAAAGTAGCAGAAGTGTATACCTTCTTTCCCCATCTCTCCAAGGCTCTAGAATCTCTATCAAAAGGGGTAGGATTTTTGGCAGCAGTAGCCTTAATGCCCTTTGGTCCTCGGGAAATGGTCTCTTGATCCGCAGTAGGATTCTTGAACAGGAACTTGTGAGAGTCAGGTACTCTGTAATACCTGTTAGGTTTTCTGGGAGCTGAAGGTAAAGTGTCTGGGGAAAGGCTAGATTCCAAGAAAGCATCATCTACCATGTCCAGAACAGCAGGGATAGCTAAAGGCCTGTGTTGAGGAAGGAGTAAGAATTCCCTAAGCCTCTTTTTGGAGCCAGAGTAATCTTGGCTTTCCCAGCGGAAATGCTCCCTAACAGTGTGCAAGGTTTCACCAAAAGAAATATCTTCTGGAGGGGAAGCAGAGGGAGTGGAATCCTCTGCATCAGAATCCTCATAGGTAGATAAGGGCAAATCTTGGTCATCAGAAGGAACAGAAATATCAGATTCCTGATCAGAAGAATCAGAAGGAAATTCAGTTGTAGGTCTCTTAGAGGGGGAAGGTTGGCTTCCCCTAATTAATGTAATAAGGTCTTCCGCCATTCTAAGCATTTGTTTTTTAGGCATATGGGCCTGAGCATGTGGTTTGGATTTTAATTTTCTAGGCGTGGATCGAGTTTTATGCCTGGATGAAGAAGATGGCGTTGGTTTAAAATGCAAGTCTGTAGGACTGAATACACCCTCAGAAGTCGATCCCTGCACAGCGGCTCCAGACACATCCAAGGTAGAGACATCCGCAGGTTCCATAGTCAAAGAAGCATCTCAGGCATGCTGGACTCCGAAAGGGTCTCAGTAGAGGCCTGTGCATCTGAGATAGCGAGTATCAGGGGCTGCGAAAGTGCCTCACTGAGTACCAGTGGACTGGCGACTAGCTTAACGGAAGCATCGTCGGCAGTTTTGGACCTATGCGGTCTGTCTCTGTCTTTATCTTTACGTTTTTTCGGAAGATCGGTAGTCGGATGGCTTAATGAAGCCATTTTGGAGTACTGATACTGAGTACCAAAATAATCTGTTGCAAAGATAGCCCGACGATGAATAGTTCGGGGGTTGAACAAGGCACAAAACTGACAGCGAGGGACGTCGTGGTCTGGGCCAAAGCAAGGGATGCAATACGAATGAAAATCTTTATGAGGTATTTGCTTTCCACAGGTAAGAAAACTGTTAACTTTTACTGACATCGGTTGGAGCAAGAAAAAAAAAAAGATCCCCCATGGGGTACTTATCTTTTTTGAAGACTTCGGTTGTGAAACTCGAAAACAAAAATTTCAGGAGTCAGCCGACTGGCACTTGCAAACTGCTTCTGCTTTGGGCACCGCACGGCAAGAAAGACCGATGTAATAGCATCAGCTGCATGTTTTATACCCCCTGATGACCTGACATAATGGAAGAAGAGACAGCATCCGATGCAGAAATCCAAGACTCTGGTATTCAGGCCGGCTGAGGGCTACCTGCCGGCAGATAACCCAAATGGGATGACTGCAGCAGTGAAACACAAAGAACATCCATCGCTGTGTGCAATTCAGAAGGCACAAAGCCTGAAGTGAGGCTATGACTGAACATGGTGCTTAGTTGGGGTACCAGTTAGTTCTGTGGTTTATGCTGAACACAGCCTGGGATGTTGTCTGGTCCCATGGATGCTGTATTCATGGCTTTGATGGATCTGTTTTTACCTGTGCAGCCATGATTCCAGGGGTTTTACATTCCTCTGGCATTGAGATGGGCCCTTTAGTGGGTGAGATGGGGAGTGAAGCTAGCACTGAACCTATCTGCCAGGATGTTGGCAATATCAGTTGGTTCTATATATTTACTGCCATTGTGCTGTAACTCAGAGCAGATCTGAGTGTTGCCATTGAGATTCTTGACATAGCTATAGAATGCTTTGTGAATGTCTTTAGAATCAGTTGCAATCTTGTTTTTGTACCCAGCTTTGGTGGATTTTATGAAGGATCTCAGCTTCTTACTGAGGATGATAAGGGAGTTCTTACAATCATGGGGGTTTACTGTAGTATTTCAACAGTTTCATCCTCCTGTTGTACAGTTCCTTAATGGCAGGGGACCACCAGATTGGTTTCCTTTATTTGGAGGAGAGCATCTTGGTTCTATTTGGGATGGCATGATCCATGCACTTGTATATGTGTTCATACAGTGCATTGGTGTAATATTCAGAAGTCGTACTTCTATGTACCGTCTGCATGGGTGTCGTGAAGATAAGCACTTCAGTCTTACTTAGCAGAAAGTTGACTTTGGAGACATTCTTTATGGTGGTTTCCTTAATGGGGGCTGGGGGCGATATATATATATATATATATATATATATATATATATATATATATATATATATATATATACATTTTTTTTTTTTTTTTTAATTTTATTTTTATTTTACATTTGTTTGCAGGGAAAATCCGACTGGAACAAGTTCTATTTATAGCAGTGGCCCAGGGAGAAAAGCTTCATAACATAAAAGTACAAATACAACAAATGACAAACAAATTTCTGTACAGAGGCATATGTACTATCAGAGCTCCATGTCTTTATATGACAACACATAATCCATGAATGATAGAAAATTTCTATACAGTGGCATATATACAATCAAGGAGATTTTTCATACCTTAGTTTGATTTGAGCAAGGGGCAGTCATGGTGGTGCAGTGGTTAGCATTGCCACCTCACAGCAAGAGCTTCTCTGGTTCGATTCTCAGCTGGGGTGCCTTCTGTGTGGAGTCTGCATGTCCTCCCTGTGGTTGCATGGGTTTCCTCCGGGTGCTCTGGTTTCCTCCCACAACCCAAAGACATGTTGTAGGTGGATTGAACACTCTAAATTGGCCTTAGGCGTGAGTGTGTGCATGTATGTGCCTCCTGCGGAAGGTTGTGCACTGGGCTGGCAACTCGACACTGTAAAAAAAACTCCACTGCCAAACATGATTGGACAGGTGATTCGCTGTGGCATCCCCTAATCGGGAAAAGCAGAAAGAAGAAGAAGAGTTTGATATGAGCAAGCTTGGTATATAGATAGCAAAACCTTGAATTCCTATTGGTAGTACAAAGCATAAAAATGAAGGAATGGATTCTGGAAAATAATGCTATTTGGGAGATATGTCATAGCATGAGAAATAGTTTGTAGGATAGTAGTTACTGATAGGGAGTATTTGAGTAGTACAGAATAACTGAGGTAAGCAGTGATGAGATGAGGTGTGGCAAGTTAGGAGGAGAACAGAAAAGATTTTATGTGATACAGAGACATATATATAGAAGTACATATATATATATATATATATATATATATATATATATATATATATATGTATATATATATATATATATATATATATATATATCTCCCATCATATCATATACACACACACACACATATATATATATATATATATATGTGTGTGTGTGTGTGTGTGTGTGTGTGTGTGTGTGTGTGTGTGTGTGTAGTGAGAGAGGTATAGCTGTGTACTAGGCTAATGGGCCTGGAGCCTTTTGCAAGCCTAACACATAGGATTACCCTGGCATCATGTCACACAACCTTAGTTCCTAGTGCCTCTGTCGAGTATAGCCACTGGAGTGATCCCCAGGGTGAATCTCCTATTTCCAATCCACTCATCTAGATTTCTCTTGAAGAGGACCAGTGAGGTGCTCTGCTTGATATGTATGGGAAGTCTATTCCATAGCATGGGCAGTCTCTGGGTTATGAACCTGTCCTTACTGCATGTTCTATTGATTGTGGTAATGAGGTTGTGGTCTCTGGAGCATGTGGTGCGGAGGGATTGGGATTTCTTTAGATGCAGGATTTCTAACAAAGGTGGGTCACACATGGCTTTGTAAGTCAAGCTGTGATCACCTCTAAATAGGCAATATGAGACAGAAACTAGTTGGATTTGTTTGAGTCTGTCTATATGGGACAAGTGTTTAGGGCAAGGGTCCTCTTTGTGAGGTACTTTTGTGACCTCTCCAGCTGTTACATGTGTCTAGTGAGGTACATGCCAAATGGGGCATTGTACTTGATGATTGGCCTAATGAGGGAAGAGTAAAGGGAGACAATGACCTCTTTCTTCCTGGATGCAAAACCCTTAGTAATGAGATGTGCCACATAGAAGGACTTTCTGACCACAGTGACAATGTGGTGGTCAAAAGAGAGGTTGCTGTTAACCTGTGTTCCCAGATCTGTTATAACACCTTCTGTGTTCAGTGGGCTACCATCAATGTGGTAATTCAAGGGAACTGGGCTTTTACCAAGGGGGATGACAGCACATTATTTGGCAATGAGCTTAAGGCCATGGTTCTGACTTCAGTCATTGGTCTCATTGAGGCATTTCTATAGGATGTCAACATCACTTGGGAAGTTCTTTATAACCCCACACTTGCAATCGTCTGCAAACTTTGTCAGCCACAGTCCCTTCATGTTGGCCTGGACTTCAGAGTAGTAGATACCAAACAGGAGAGGACCCAGGACCGAACCCTGTGGTACTCCACTCATGACTGGTCACCAGTCTGACTTGGAGTCAGCTACTTTCACACTGTGGGTTCTATCTGTGAGCCAGTTTGCAACCCAACTAGTGATATAGGTGTTGGGGCCTAGCTTAGTGCATGTTTCTATGATTCTTAAGTGGGGAATGGTACCCTTTCTGGCCAATACCTTATATGTGTTCACCATCACTGTTGTGTATTCCTGACCCATCAGTGGGGTGATGTGAGGATTGGGGTCACTATATTACACAGAGAAGATGAGTCCCAGATTTATGATATTTGTCTCACAATATGTTAGCAGTAACAGTATTTGTACAACAACTTCATCAACTTATCTACTCACATTATTTGGATATCTCTGTATTGTCATGCCTTTGTCCATCCATTTTGTCTGGCTTGTTCCAGATTCATTGCACTAAAGGGCTCTGAGCATACCTCTCCACTGCCAGGCTGTTTGCCGCATGTCCAGGTGTATGGCCCATACATTGCTTCAGTTCCACAGTATATTTGTATTTGTCTGTGAAATCACTGTTATGATCCCAGGATTTATGTCAGTGAATAATGACATAACCGGTCATTTCCCAGCCACATATCCTTCAGACAGTCTGCTGACATGCACCCTTTTGTTGTACAGCTCTTTGGTTCTGACAGCTATTTTCAACATATGTCTCTATATGTGCCCAATTTCTCTCCCTTTGTAGAGACATTTTGTACATGTTTCTTTCAGTTAGACATTGATAGTTATGTTTCTGGGTTATGCACTGCATGTTTTGTGAGTACACATATATATTTTTTAATATATCTATACATATATATGTATGTGTGTATATATATATATATATATATATATATATATATATATATATATATATGTATATATGTACCTGTCTAACGTACAGAGCCATGTCCAACCCAGAACTGTTGAACATGCTCCATCTTAGCAAAACCAAATCTACTCGAGCTATTCCCTTCGCAGAGACTTCCCTTACTATGGAACAGGGTCCCGATCTACATAAGACAGAGCCCCTCACTATCACTCTTCAAGAGGAACCTTGATGAGTGGATGGGTAACAGAAAGTTCACACTGGGGATCACACCAACAGCACTACTAGATAGGAGCCAAGGGTACTAGCTGCTAGAACAAGGGTATAGGGAACTACTAAAGGGGCGGTGAATACCGCATAACGTGGCTGGTCTAATGTATGCCTTCGGGCAGATAGCCTAGTACTAACCTATGAACCTATGAACCTATATATATATATATATATATATATATATATATATATATATATATATATATATGAAAATAACTGTTTTTATATATATATATCTGTATATATATATATATATATATATATATATATGCCTTCAGTCATATATTTACATGTATATATGTATTTTAGGTATGTACATTTCCATATATATGCGCAACACATGATTGATTCTACAGAGCTTTCACATGGTGGTGGTGTACCAGTATTGCATGATAACTTTGGTAGAGCAACAGTGACTTGTGCAGCTCAGATGGTGTACTGGTATGGGGCTTTGTCTGTGGCATACAGGGTCCTGGGTTAAAGAATTGGGAGTGACATTTTTATTTCCATTAATGTTAAATAACCAGACTGTATGATATGGTAGGTAAAACATCATGCTATTCTATGTCTCCAATGGCTTAGTGGTTAAGTGCTTTGACTATGGTGCATGGGGTCCTAGAGTTGGGGTGACATTTTTTTTCCATTAAATTAAATGACCAGACTGCATGATATGGTAGGTAAAACATCACGCTATTCTACATTTCAAATGGCTTAGTGGTTAAGTGCTTTGACTAGGGTGTACGGGGTCCTGTGTTCAAGGGATGTTTATTTTTTTTTGCTACACTTTAAACTTTATTGCAGAGGGGGGAAAAATATATGTGTTTTAATTATTTTACTAGGGGTATGGACATTGATTTCTGCTCCTTTATCTCTGGAGGGGCTGTGTGTATGTTGTGACATGACAGGGGCTTTGCATTAGCTTACACGTGCACACAATCTGGGTGATCAGTTAATGATGGGGGAACAAACAGGGACGGACTTTAAATATTGCTGTTGGGTATGGGGAATGTGTGTTGTGCACTTACTTTACTTACATTTTGTGTTTTCTGTGTATATGGACACATTTTTATATTGCTGTATGTCTGTCTGCTGTTATGTAACTGCATATTTTTATACAATATATGTCATTATTCATATGTCCAGCTGTATATCTTTCATATGTGAACACATATTTTTAGTATTTATATATTTTCCATATATGTGCATCTCCATACATATATACGTGTGTATTTGTACATATAAAAAGCTAATTATTATTGTACAGACTGTTACTGTACTGTTAAATGAGTGTACTGCAAAATATATGTGACTAGACCCATTGAATTCCCAAATCCCAGATGACCTAATAGTAGGGTTTCTGACTGCTGTGTAAAGGTTCCTTGGATCAGGCCGTGCCAGTGTCAGTTATTTTGTTGCTAGGCAGAACACTCTGTGGATGACATAGATTAGCAGTTATGAGTGGGTTTGCAAACTTTTTTTTAATAAAATATTAATTTATTTTTTTACATTTATATCTCACATATTCCCAGCCCTACACTACTATGCGTGAGGCATATGATTAACATCTATCATTCCCATTAATTAAAATTTATTTATACAGGTTTCCACACATTATAATGATAGGCAGAGGAGAGATTTAAGCCGTGCATGTATTATATGCAAAACCAGCACTCTACCACTATGCTACAGCAACTGTGGGACTTTTTCAGTCAAGCAACTACTTGACTCTCACTCGGGATTTAAGCCAGCTAAGCATAGCGGCGTGGTACACAAACCCGCTGCGCTTCACTTAAGTCTTCTTTTTTTTTTTATGAAAAAAATATTTCTCATATTTCATTAATTTGCCCTTGCCCTACTGCTTCCATGCTTGTAGTGCAAGGGTACAGACATTCGGGGGGGGGGGGGGTTGTGGTTGAGTTGCAGGCGGCTGGGTTGTGTGCTTATGTGAATTTTCTTTTTTTTTCAGTGTCCGTAGACACTGAAATGTTTGGGTTTACATTTCAATGTCCATGGATATAGATTACTGCATAATATTAGAGCCAGGCTCTAATATTATGCAACTCCTTCTTCTGACACGCTTCCGAGTCAGAGAGTGATGTACGGGGCTTTCTGAGTGCAGGGGGCATGTAGAAGTCTCCATGCAGCACTTCTCCACGCCTCCTGTACTCAGGCACCATTGTGTAGGTGTAAAATAGAGCGGCGCGCCCTCATTAATATGTAGGGCGCGTGATGGCTCTATACTTACACAGGAACAGTCCATGCAGGAATAAGATATTCCTGCATGGACTGTTCGTGAATCCTGGGGAATGTCTTCTACTAGGAGTAACTTTCAACCCAAAATATAGTCTATCTATAGAAACGAGAGGCATAACTAACCATGTTTCCATGTTCAGAGTGAACAACAGAAGTACAAAACAAATCAAAACAAAAAAATAACAGGATTTGACATATATCTTTGATCCAATTTTACAACCTCCCAGGCAATTAATCCTTTCCTGTGAAACTTCATTTTCAAATAAGGTTATGTGTTTCTGACATAATTCTCTTCTGTGTATTACACAGAGCAAGTATAAATACAGTTCTCCTGTCACTGTTAGGACATCTTATAGAGATAAATCTGCAGTGTGGTGTTCTGATACATATTTTACAAAACAGCTTACAAAGGTGCTACAGTCTGAAATAAAAAAAAATATGTACAGACATCACATTTAAGTTAATTTTCTCTATTTAGCATCATATTCTCCCCCTTCCTGTTAATGAACACAATCAAGTCTTGCAGAGGCATCCATCAAGATAAGGAACTTGAAGTGAATGCATATTCTTGTGTTTACTATGCCATTCTCTTTCTGGACTGACCATTTGCTTTGGCATTAGCAGTACCACTCCTGTCTGAATAGCCATATTATAGTATTGTAAGAAATAACAGAAAATGGTTTAATTGGCAGAACTTCACAACAACATGATAATTTATTAATAAAACTAAGTTACATGGTTTTATCATACTACAGCATTGCAAGACTTAATGCCATCTAAGAAAGTTTCCATTCTATCAACTTGCACTGTGCAACTACCTTAAAGGGTTGGAGTCTGTGACCAAGGTGAACTGTCTTCCATACAGGTAAGGGGGGAACCCTTTTTGCAGAACCCAAACTATGTCAGACACTCATGCTGTTTGGCTACATAGCAATCTTCTCTGGGTTGAAGTCTGTGGTTGAAATATACAATAGCATACAAGTCTCCTTCAATGGAAATCTAGTTAAGTACAGTCCTCACCACATGACTGGAAGCATCCATCTGCACAATGAATTCTTGACTGTAATCAGGACTGGCTAGTGCAGGGTGTCACCTCAAAACATCATTGAGCAATTTAATTGCCTGATCACAGACAGTAGATAGTAGATTGCCTAGGTAGGAACTACCTGCTGGGGTAGGGCAACCTCATCCACCAAGGTGTCAGGAATGAGCAAGGAGACCCTCCAACACATCTAACTCTGATTCCACCTGCATCCCAGTGGAGATACTGAATACCAGGGCCTCTCTATTATGGTAAGACTTTATAAATCTTAACAAAGTTTACTACAGACTCAATATAGACTCTTCTCAGGTATACTGCCTTGGGATGTTTCGTTGTATGATTAGTAATTATCAGGATAAACTGATGGTCATTATTCTTTTTCCACAAGTAGATCTACAGAATTCATTGTGTGTGTTCAAAAGGGGCCTTTGTACAGGATAAGGTTGTCAGAGTATTCTTAAATCCTGCTTAACTGATGTCCTTTGGCACTCATGGCATGCCACACGAAAGTTGTCTACTTCTGAAAGACAAATGTATGCCATTATTTAGTGATTTTGTTCCTCAGATTATCCCAGTGATTTGCCAGAAAACCACAAATTTTATGAAGAACAGACCAAAGTTATGAGGCAAAAATCTGGACAGTTGAATGGTATGATGTGCATATGTATGTGTGTTGATAGACATTCGGGGGGGGGGGGGGTTGAGTTGCAGGTTGTGTGCTTATGTGAATTTTTTTATTTTTCTTTTTTTTCAGTGTCCGCAGTCACTGAAATGTTCGGGTTTACATTTCAATGTCCATGGGCATGGATTACTGCATAATATTAGAGCAGGCTCTAATATTATGCAACTCTTTCTTCTGACATGCTTCCATGTCAGAAGGTGCAGTACGGCACTTTCTGAGTGCAGGGGGTGTGTAGAAGTCTCAGTGCAGCACTCTCCATGCACCCTGTACTCAGGCACGATCATGTAGGTGTAAGAATAGAGCGTCGTGTCCTCATTAATATGTAGGGCGCGCAACGGCTCTATTCTTACACAGGAAAAGTCTGTGCAGGAATAAGCTATTCCTGCATGGACTGTTCGTGAATCCTGGGGCAAGTCTTGGTCTAGGTATCAAACTTCTTTTGCAAGATCAACAGAACAGTTTGGAGGTTGGAGGGACAGTTATATCTCTCAGAGGATACCGGTACACTAGAATAGAGTCCCCATCCACATAAAACAAAGTTCATCCCTGTCCATATTCAAACACAACTTGGATTAATTGATGGCAAACAGAACAATTACCCCAGGACCACCCCCTGTGTAACAAATGGACAGAGGTGGCTCAAATTATCTACGGTATGCTCCTACACTCAAATTATCTATGATATGATCCTAGGTATTCTTATTAGAGGAAATATATAATTATCAAGCAAGGGATGGGTAAGGAAACTCTCTAACCAAATAGGATAGGTTAATTTGAGCACAAAAAGGGAAACTGTCTAGGCTTAAAATGGGCCAGAAAGGCAGGTAGTATAGCACATACCTATAAATCTGTAAGAATTATTTCATGTGGGTGGATATGTTTGGTATATGGATGATGAGGTTAAGTGGGTAATAAGGAATTGTTGTATTATTTAGGTAAATAGCCTGCAAATGGCCATGTTTCCATATACAACACACATGCATACACAAATAGACACACACACACACACACACATATATATATATATATATATATATATATATATATATATATATATATACATACATACATACATGTGTGTGTTACATTTAAGTTGTTGAATTTCTTCATATCAACAGCTTCAGTGAAGTATCCATTTTATCAAGTGTGTGTTTTATTGAATTTGTTACACTGAGTGCATGCGGATAAGGAAGTGTGTGAATGGAGCAGTTTAGGATGGGTGTTTGTGTGAGTAGTTGCAGGTTAAAGTTAAAGAGTAAGATCTAAGTAAGGGGATATTTTTACTGCTGTGCATGTGTGTAGTAGCAACATTGTTACAGAAAGTTTTTTTTCTATGCTAAGGTGCAAGGCTAGGGTTGGGAACATGAGTAGGCCTCCACACTACACTTTACCGTAGAAAAATCCTTTCCATAATAATGTCATATATCCATGTCTATATGGTGATTTGCCCAAGAAATACTGTTTAAATTCTGTTTCACTGAATCGGAATGATAAAAAAAGAATCACTGAACAAAATATTCAAACATTAAAAGAGTTTTTTTGTTGTTGTTACTGCTGTCTTAGACAGAACCATAAAATCTGTAGCCTTTACTTTACTGGATAAGTGTTTTTTTTTTTTTTTGCAGTGGGGGATTTCACACCCACTCCCCCACACTCATATATCAAGTAACTTTGAGATTGTACAATAGTGGAAAAAGAAGAAGTCTCCCATATCACAGTATTCTACTACCTTGCTGCTCTCAGGACTGTTCTTTCAGTATGCACGTTAGTCAATCAAAATGCATTAAACTAATATGCAGTGACTAAAATGCGCTATGACCAACAAGAGGACACTGAGAGAAAAGTGCCAAAACTTCACTTAAATGAACACTTACATCACTGATGAAAAACTCCAGGTAAGTAACCACTTGGCCAGCGTGGTGAACTCTGCCCTTACCCCACTGTACTGCAATCTCAGAGATGGTATATTTAGTTAGGGGGGGTGTGGGGTGCAAAGCCCACCACATGGGTGGGTTTAATGTGGTTCATTTTTTGTGTTTCATTGTGGTGTGGCCAAGTGGTTACTTACCTGCAGTTTTTCATTGGTGAAGCAAGTGTTCATTTAAGTGAAGTTTTGGCACTTTCGTCTCAGCATTTAGAAAGTCAGGTAAGTGGTATTTCGATCATGTAAAGTAGACCCATACATATATATATATATATATATATATATATATATATATATACATATATGGTCTATGTTATATATTAGAACTTTCTAAACTTCGAATCCCATATGTTTGACAACATATCATCGAAGTTTAAAAGTTCGAATATATAATAAAGCAAAAAAAAAACTTACCTTAATGGTGCAGGCAGCACCTCCCACACCCCACCTACTTAAATATACCAACTCCGAGATCGCACTTCAGTGCAGAAAAGGGAAATTCTCCCATGCTGCACCAAACAATGCTGTTATGTTTAACCTTTGAACGCTTGAAATTTTGATCATATTGTGTCAACCATATGCCATTCGAAATTTCAAGCGTTTGTGGTTCTAATAGGAACCTATATATATATATATATATATATATATATATATATATATATATATATATATATATATGTATATATGTACATATATATACACTAAGGACATGTTTTGCAATGGATACTTTACATGACATGCTTTACAGTTTTGATTTGAATGTTGGAGAATATGCTATGATTATGCAAACATTTGTGATATTCATTCACCTAAAGTAAATAAGTGGGTAATAGCTATCCAAGTGTTATTTTGGAAAAAAATATGTGACAGTTCAATATAAAATTATATAATATCACAATGGATATGGCCTCTTCAGGCCTGGCCTTCAGCATCTTTGTTTACTTAAACCAAAAACAAAAGAGGATGAACCAAACCACAGCAGGCAGCAAGTAAAAAAGAATGCCGTTTAATGATAGCACTTTCGCAGCACATCAAACTGCTTCATCAGACATTGATGTGCTGCGAAAGCACTTACCATTAAATGGAATTCTTTTTTATTTGCTGCCTGCTGTGGTTTGGTTCATCCTCTTTTGTTTTTGGTTTACTTTTGTTCAGTTGTTGGTTGAACCAATTATCTACACTACATTCTTGTTCTTCTGCATCTTTGTTTACTTACTTATTTTACAAAATAATAATACACATTTAAATACAACTACAGGTTCAGTTGCAGAAACAAGCAATTTACTTTCTAAAGTGGTTTAAAGGTGAGTATTTGTAGGCCAGTCACTGTGATTCAGGAAAATTACCGTACAGAAGGACTGAAATCAGACAGCAGCTAAGCTTTTGCTGAGAATGTAATGTGACAAAGAAGTTTAAGCAGACCAAAACCTCTTCCTTTCCTGCAATAAGTACATTATTGGGTATACTAAGGAAGTGACAAAGAGTGTATAAATGGCACCCCCTAACCCAATTCAAGTGTAACTTGGACAAAGGGATGGAGAACAGGAGATTCTTCCCAATGGGCACAGACAGCCAGTAAATGGTTCATATCCCATGCCCCTGTCTGCAAATGTATCCTCTCCCGATCCCCTGCTTACACTTATCAAAGGTACCAGAACATATCAGAACTTTGGGATGCATGGTTAGGTTTAAAAGGCCCTAGTGGGCATTAGCCTAGTACACACCTACAAACCTATAAAGAATGTTGCATGTCATGTGGTACATTTTCTTGTACCAAGATTATTATGATTAAAAGCATCATGGAGGTAAGACACATCCCCAATGTTTCTGTACTGCTTACTCCTCATATCGACAGTTATATAAATTGTATTTTATCAGAATTTGGGAAATAATATCTGTACAAGTTGTGATGATATGGGGGGGATGTGATGATATGGGCAAGTGCCAGCATAGGCAGTTGTAGTTTTGTAAAGAATGATATGTCATTTGAATATCAAACTGATTTATACAAGATGCTTGTGTTACAAATGTATTAGGGCTGTATGTCATTTGTATATCAAACTAACTTTGTACAGATGATTGTGCTGAAAATGTATTTGTGAGCTTTGCTTGTGTTGAACTGTATCAACAGTGCACCCTGCGGAAATGAAGAAAAATGTACATGTATTATTGCAGTTGGTTTAAATGTATATGTTTTAATAGAGGATACTGGCACAACAGAGGTTAACTTTAAGAAAAATAAGAGAAATGTAAATGAGCTGTTAAATCATTAAAAGTACTCCACAGTGCTGAATAGGACAGGAGACGTTGGGTCTGGGGAAGAGCCTTTGTCCATTAGCTCAGTGAAAACAGGGGAGGCCCCAGGCACTGCCATAAACATTTGAATGTGTATTGTGGCCATCTGTGCTAACTTCCTGTCTCAGTTTCAAAGGGGAATACTATGAGAACCTAGAGTCAGGTGACCAGATGAGGTAATTCTGCCAACCCTCTTGGAAATTATATTTTAGATATTAAAAAAATAAATCTCATAGTGCAGAGTATTCTGTTTGGGAAGCCTGACTAGAAAGATCCTCACCCACAGCATATTGCCTTGTGGTAGCAAGTAGCTTAACTATGGTATAATAATTCTCTTAGATTCAGTCAGAAATATAGTGAACCTCGGTTTAGATATTGTTTTTCTTTATTTGTCTGAGTCTGTCCATCAATGTTCTTCTCAATATTTCCTGTGATCTGAACTCTGTGGCTTTCTGTGAATATATATTCAGTATTTTCATGTACTTTTATTATTTATCATTAAATATATTTAAAACTTTTATTGTGGCTGATCCTTGTAGAAAGTATCTAACCTTGCAGAGTGCTTATATTTATTTGCTGACACTGTGTGGGCCACTCCAAAAGGCCTAGCCTTCTTTGTAAACTACTACCATTTGTATTAGTATTAATATTACACAGTATAAATGGATACCCTTTTAAGAACCTTACAGTAACTGACTAGTGGCAGTGATAACTACCTTATAGTCTGGGCAAAGCTGATAGAGTGGGTAATCTGTGCCGGCATTTCCCAGGTTTGTGTGTGTGTGTGTGTGTGTGTGTGTGTGTGTGTGTGTGTGTGTGTGTGTGTGTGTGTGTGTGTGTGTATGTGAAAATTAAATCTTAAAGAGTGTGTGTGTCAGCTAATTGGGGCAGGGACATGAACCACTGGGTTTGGTTTAAAGAGAGGGTGCTGGAGGACTTGGCTTGAACACTCAGCTGAGGACCTAATAGACCTAACCCTACAGCTGTATCAGTGGGGAGTCTTATTGGGGACCTGGAGGGAGACAGATATAGAGACATCCAGACCCTTAGCTGAGGGTATTCCCTGTGTGCTCTTAAGGGGAAATTGTACTTGATGCAGGGAGGTCTGCATCTGGAAATACTGAGTGTATCCATTTGTATTCCAAGTGCACGTCCCTCTCCAGTGACAGTGGTAAAGATTCAGGCTTGTTGATTACTGGCCCAGCCTGCAGATGACACATATTGGTGGCCATCACATAGTGGTAGCAGTGGTGGGCATCACAGAAGTGAACATTGTGTTTGGAAGAAACGAGGTGTAATATACAGTGGAAACCATCAAAAATCCATATAGTTCAAGATTTAGCAGAAAGCCAGAAGTGTGGATTCAGACATTCATTTTATTCCTACTGCAAGTGGATTACGTGAGAAGTTACAGTGTCCTATAATGGTGCATGTCATGGTATAGCCATCTCAAAAGTATTTAAATTTTCTTGAAGATGAGAAAGATAAAATAGCAACAACTGGATTGAAGTTAAGGAGTTACTGCAAGCCTAGAAAAAAATTGCCATTTATTCACCAGTTGTTATTTACTAGGGCACAATGTCATACAAACACTATCCCCGGGATTCAATATGGCTTTTTTTCAGTGCAGGAATAGTGTAGCCGCTCCTGCATGGAATATGGCCACTGAGTGATCCAGTAAACAAGCCTGGGGATGTGCATGAGCCTGCCAATATTATTCTGCCATGGCTAAATATATGGCCATTGGCATTAAAAAGTGTTGCAAAACTATAAAATTCAAAGTTTTATTTATTTTTTTTGCCACTCTTGACCGTTTAAGCATAAGGCAGCGGCGCACAAATGGGATTGTGTCAAAAATAAAGAAAATAATGTGAAAAGGCAATTTTAAGTGAAATCTGCATTTTGCCATTGTAGTCTGGTGGTGCTGAGGTAGCGTTGTCACCTCACAGTAAGACATTGTCCTGTTCAATTCTCAGGTAGAGTGTCTTCTGTGTGGAGACATGTGTGAATGAGCGCATCTTTGTTGAAGGTTGTGCATCAGGGATGGCAACTCAGCACGTAAAAATCTACTGCCAATCATTAGCGGACCGGAGTTCCGCTGTGGCAACCCCTAACCGGGAAAAGCCGAAAGACACAACAACAACAACAACAAGTCTATGGCAAGCAGAATCAAAACAACAGCAGGGAACAGTGGTTGCTAAGAGGAAAGGCTCTGTGTGGTGCTGTAACTAGGGATCAAGGCAGTGGGGTATGCTAATGAGGCAAATTTACTGAATCACAAAAAGAAGACAAGTGCCAAACTTCACCTAACCATGTAGGAGCTATAAGGCAGTGGTGTAAGCAGGAGAAGCAGCTAACATGAAAAGGTGGTGTGTCATGCTTGGTGTAAGCACACTGGAGCTCCACGGCTCACATTTGAACTTAGCTACGCACAGCTAAGCAAGCGGGGGTGTCTGAGGCTGTATTGACTTATTCCATGAAATTAAGAGCATGTTTGCATCCAGGGGACAGCCATTTCTCATTGTTTACCTTAGCTAAATGGGTTTGCGTGGCACGTACCAGGTCTAAAAAAAAAAAAAAACCTAAAAAAATCTACTTCTCTGAAGTACAGGCCAACACTAAGGGACTCAGGCTAACAAAGTTCACAGATGACTGCAAACTGGGAGCCATTATTGAATCCTCAAACAATGTGGATATTCTACAAAAGGGCCTTACAGAAACAGATGCTTGGTGCCAGAGCCATAGGCTCAAGTTTAATGCCAAGAAATGTATAGTTATCCCCTTTGGGAAAAAACATGTACCTATGAATTACCACATAGGTGGAAGTATTCTAAACACTGAAAGTGTGATGACAGACTTAGGGACACAGGTGGACAGTGGTCTCACCTTCGATAACCACATCGCCACAACAGTCAGGAAATCCTTCTATGTGGCACACCTCATCACTAAGGGCTTTTCATCCAGAAAAAAGGAGGTCATTGTCCCACTGTACTCATCCCTCATTAGACCCATTATAGAGTACAATGACCCATTTGGTATGTACCTCACAAGACATCTGCAACAACTGAAAAGGCCACAGAAATACCTCATTAAAAGAATCACAGGCCTAAAGCAGATGCCCTATGCTGACCGTCTAAAAAAATTCCAGCTATACTCTGTGGCATATCTTCCACTCAGAGGTGATCTCTGCTTAACATACAAGGCCATGTCAAACCCTGAGCTGTTGGACATGCTTCACTTAAAGAAATCCTAATCCCTCAGAGCCACACGCTCCAGGGATCTAAACCTTGTCATCACATTGAACAAAATATACTGGAGGGATAGGTTCCTGACCCAGAGACTCCCCATACTCTGGAATAGACTGCCCATACAGGTCAAGCAGAGTGCCTCCTTGGCCCTCTTCAAAGAAATCTTGACGATTGGATGGGAGATAGGAAATTCACTCCCGGGATCACGTCAGATACCCTGCTAGACAGGGGTCCAGGGAAGTAAATATTGTGGGAAGAAGTATCCTGGGAATTGTTTGGCTAGGCTTGTATAGGCCCTAGGGCCAATAGCCTAGTATAGACCTATGAACCTCGGAAATAGCAGGACTGTTTATATTTGGGCACTGGGTTTGCACGGCATGCCTTGGGGCTTAAAAGGGTCAGAAATGGGAAGGGAAAAAAGGGAAATAACAGAATAAAAGCAATCAAGTACTAATAAAATAGCAAGCAGGTGGAATGTATCATAGCCAACCAATCATACAGGCAGCATCTACAGCACAACAGTATAAACTGTGCAAACACCTTTCAGTCTGGTTTTCCCACAGACTTTGCACCATTGGTGTATACATCCAGGGGAATTTTAACTGAAAAAATGTTAGGGGCTGCCATTGCTTTGATCCATCAGTATGTGCTAGAGGCTGAGGGCAGTGAGGAGGATAATGTTGACAACTGCCCCAGACTGAGGAGAAGAGTGTTCAGACCTGGGGTAACTTACCAGGGGCTACATGACTTGGAGATATTAGAGTGCTACATGGTGGACAGAGACATACCTCAGCAAATCATCAAGCTGTGCCTGTCTCAATTCAGACCCAGAGCCAACAGAGGGGAACCCATCCCAGTGGATACCAAGGTATGTGTAGCCTTAAGAATACTAGCTACAGGTACTTTCCAAAGACCTACTGGGGACATGATGGGGGTCTCACAGGCATCTGCATCCAGGGTAGTCCACCATTTCCTGGATGCCATGCTACCACATGTCGGTGCACATTTACTTCCCCAACACCAGTGAGGAGAGGACCAGCAATATGTGTCTCTTCCACCATGCAGCAGAATACCAGGAGGTACTGGGTGCGATAGACTGCACGCACATCCACATCAAAGCACCACCCGGTGAACAGGGTAGGATCTACATAAACCACAAGGGCTTCCCCTCCATCAACTGCCAGGTCATGTACAATGCCCAAGGCATTATCATGAATGTGTGTGCTGGCAGCCCTAGAAGCTATCACAACTCCTACATCTGGCATTTGTCACAGCTGTACCAGGCATTTGCCAGTAGGGACATCCCATGTGGCCATCTGGTGGGGGATGCTGGCTATGCACTAGAGCCTTGGATGATGACACCCATCATAAATGCACACACATCCACTCAAGAGTGCCATAATGAGGCACACGCACAAACCAGGATCATTATAGAGCATGTGTTTGGGATGCTGAAGTTACGGTTCCGCTGTCATGACATATCTGGTGGAGACTTGCAGTACTCTCCAGCCACATGTGCACACATGTTCATAGTATGTGCCATGCTACACAATATGATCCTGTGGAAACAGCTGCAGCAGAAACAGCACAGGGAAGGACCACACAGCCCCCCACCATTGCCAAGGTCCCCACAGGCACAGAGGGACTCAGAGGAGGAAGCCCCTAATCCTGCTCCTGTAGGCAGATGGAGGGATGCCCAGTATGCCCAGGGCTTGGCAAAGAGACAATGCATAGCACACACACTGACACTGTAGGGACCCTGTGACTGACACCTCTCTCTGACTTGCACAAACAGTAAAATGGATGACACACATGTCACATTACCTGTAACTTATCATGTATAGGCAGTGTACTGTGTGCATCCAACATAGGCAGCCATCAAGCACCATCCTCACAACTGCCACAGGCACAAGGTAAGTCAGTCTTCTTAACAATAAATGAATGGATTAGTATGTTCTGGTAGCATAGCTATAGTATTGCTGCATGCATGCAACGGAATGGGGTGGCCTGCTGGGAGAGCAGCTGACAACTGACAGCTATGTGGAACACCAGGAAATGTCTGCACAATACTGGGTTCCCCACACTATGCAGTATTATTCAACATGACAAATCCCACTGCAGTATATGTAGGGGGCCAATTAAGGGGGGATCATAGGTCACATGCATGGATGTCAATGTGGGGCTCCCATACTCACCCCTCAGACTCACCCAGCAAGTCAGCCATAGAAAACCATAAAGAAATGTCTGGCAAAGGCCCACAAATGGCAACAATGATGTAATACCCTCTCTACAGACTTACACAGTGATATCACATCAAGCCTTGCATTTGCAGTAAGGCTCTGAAGGGTAAGAAGTCTGAAACTCAGTTGTATGCCATTACAATCTAACTTGTGATCTGTAGTGATATGCCTCTATTCCCCAAGACTGGGCACAATACTATGCTAAATGGAACTAAAATGTAAAGCCAAATATCAGCACAGTATGTGCAAATGTGTATCGTTGACAGGTGTGCCCCCCCACCCATATTCCGATAGAAATGCAGTAACATGTAAGTTTGTAGGGTGATAGCAGCAGTGCACACATTGCCAGGGCTGTCCCAATCAACATGATAACTTGTTGCATGTCCACAATATGCAGGGGTCAATGAGCTATGCATATGTGTGGGAAATACTGTCAGGTGGCCAGCAACTTCTCATGGCTGTTGTGTCCTAGTGGCGTAGGTACAGTGCTATGGTCAACAGGGCTATATTCCATGAACTGCAGTGCCAACTATCTTCCAGGTCAGCTACACCTATGGTGGGAGTTGTACACACTGTCCAGATGTCAATCTCTATTGCAGCTGGAAAGATGGACAGGTCATGTACAGGGGCCACACATATGAACAGTACACAGGTTGGAGTAACCTACACAGCGCCTACCATACCTCCCAAGTGTAAATCCAAAAATGGCCACTGGAACCACAACACTTAAATCAACACCGATTTATTGAAGTACTTCAATAAATCGGTGTTGATTTAAGTGTTGTGGTTTCAGTGGCTGTTTCTGGATTTTCGGTATTGGTTCTGTGTTTTGGAATACCTCCCAACTGTACAGACCTTTTGTAGAATGTACAGAGGTTTGCATCATCTTTGTGGTGTCCTTATTCCAAAATAGTGGTTGTCTGGCAAATCATTGCCAATCTATGAAAGTCTAAAGTCAGAAAATAATGATGGATTGCAGTGTCTCAGACTTCATACCCTACTTAAAATGCATGCTAATGCAAACTCTGTTATTGTATCACCCTTCTAGGTTTCTAAGGCCAATAGTTACAATGGTCCCTATATGTAGGCATCTGCCACTCAATTACTCATGGCTTTGTCCAGATGTCTGGCTCAAATACGTAGAGAGGTATGGTGCCTAGTAGCACAGCAGTGCGTTCTGTCGCTTACCATTGTCACTCCATGGGGGGTCCACTGCCTGGCAGCATGGGAACATATGAATGGCAGAATGCACTGCCTTGCTCTAAATGGCCTGCATCAGTCTCACATGGCCTACAGGCCTCTGGCAAAGGCCCATGCCTCACCCATACTGCCTTTGTAGGGAATGTCATGGGGTCCATACTACCAACATAACACAGTCAACAAAATGTAAATGTAAGGCCATGCTGCTAAATGATAGTAGCATACCACTCAACCTCGTAGAGGAAGAAATCTGGACAAAGCCATACATAATGATGGGATAAAGGCCCAATATAGGAACACATTTGAAATATTGCTCTCATAATGTTATAAAGTTGATAGAATAACAGAGGGGGTGTGTAGTAGCATGGATGTCATGCAAGGTGTGAAGTCTGAAACTCTAATGTTCTGTCATTATTCCCTGACTGCAACCCTGAGTGATTTGCAACAAATGTGCTAGAAAACCACAATGTTAAGGGAAACCGACCAGATATATGAGGCATGAATCTGGATAATCTGTGAGAATCTGTACAGTTGAAAGGTATAGCCACACCAGGATATGACCTTTCAGGTAAGAAGAATACTGCACAACCAGGAGATCTCCAGCCAGTATATCACCAAGGTGCTGGACCTTTTACATAACTTCATCAGTCAATTGGCTGTAGCCACACCTCCTAAGATTGTGCAAGAATGTCTAGCCTTTCCCTCATAATATAGGTCTGTGCATCATCCATCTTGTATTTCTCTGGTAAATAACTGTGATGATCCGATTATATCTGTCAGTAGGTAATGACACAATACAGTATAGTGTCAAACATTTCATATGTCAGAAAATGTCTGCTAAAACAAACCCTGTAACTCAAGCAATTCATGCATTGATAAGAGCAATAATTACAGTACCCCCTCCATGTTTGGCCCATTGTTTCCCTATATTGGCAGCCTATCATCAGATATCTTGCACAAACAGGTTGCAAGGTATGGCTGTAGCACACAACACCCTGGACTGGAGTACAACTATCCTTGGAATGGATTCCCACACTTACTATAGAAGGTCATACTGAGCATAGTCCTACACTTGGGGAAGTGAAGCCCATGTCTGAAACCACATTGGACTTATATATATCTGTATTGTGCAAATGTCTTTGCATACACACAGCTATGTAAACCTGTCTCCACACATACCCATCAGACAGGATTACCCACAGCCAGCTGTAGGTGGCACATATGTGGTATATCTGCATCTGTTGTGTGTGATACACACACACACACACACACACACACACACACACATATATAGGCAACATATTACAATATGTCAAGCATACACACACATAGACATGGAGACGAGAGGGACAGACAGTGATAGAGTGAGACACACAGGGAGACACACACACAGAGTGAGTCATACACAAGGATACCCTGAATGGCATAGAGTGATGTCCTGCTGCAGACAGTTGCATACTAGATGTAGCCACTGACATATGCCAGCATGAAGATGAGATTCATTGTCTGATGGTACTGAGGTGGGGGTTGGAATATTACATCACTTACCTTTGTGTGTGTGTGTGTGTGTGTGTGTGTGTGTGTGTGTGTGTGTGTGTGTGTGTGTGTGTGTGTGTGCGTGTGTGTCTGTCTGTAGGTCTAAGTATTATGATGCCTTACCCACCCAGTACACTTCCCATTTCCCTACTTTACAAGACCTGCTAATGTCATTCACCTTAGAAGTACCTTTGGAGTGACTTCAGTCTTGCAACCTCTATAGCGTGTGTGATAACTGCGTAACACCATCATACAAATAACTACATAGGTAGGGGTTCTAATCACAGTCCTGGCATATGTAACTGTGGTTGTTTGGCAGTGTGTGTGTGTGTGTGTGTGTGTGTGTGTGTGTGTGTGTGTGTGTGTGTGTGTGTGTATAGGAATAAGTGTTTTAGTCCATTCCCACCCAGTACACCTCCCCTTGCCCTATTTCACAAGATCTGCTGATGTCATTCACTGTAGAAGTACTGTTAGACTGGCTTCTGTCCTACAAGCTCTGTGGTGCATGCGATAACTGCATAACACTGTAGTACAAATAACTATATAGGTAGGGGTTCTAATCTCAGTCCTGGCAAATGTAAAAGTGTGGGTGTCTTTAGGTTAATGATTTTGAGCCCAGTCACACCCAGTACACTTCCCATTGCCCTACTTTAGCAGTCCTGCTGATGTCAGTCACCTTAGAAGTACCTTTGGGCACCCCACAGCCCTTACAAGCTCTGTGACATGTGCGATAATTGTGTAACACTATAGTACAAATAACTAGTTAGGTAGGGGTTCTAATTTCAGTGCTGGTAAATGTAAAAGTGTGTGTGTGTTTGTAGGTTAAAGATTTTGAGCCCAATCACACCCAGCACACTTCCCATTGCCCTACTTTAGCAGTCCTGCTGATGTCAGTCACCTTAGAAGTACCTTTGAGCAGCCCACAGCCATACAAACTCTGTGGCACATGCAATAATTGTGTAACAGTATAATACAACTAGCTAGTTAGGTAGGGGTTCTAATCTCAGTGCTGGCAAATGTAAAAGTGTGTGTTTGTATGTTAAAGATTTTGAGCCCAGTCACACCCTGCATACTTCCCATTGCCCTACTCTTGCAGTTCTGCTGATGTCAGTCACCTTAGAAGTACCTTTGGGCAGCCCACAACCCTACAAGCTCTGTGGCGCATGAGATAATTGCGGAACACCATAGTACAAATAACTAGTTAGGCAGGGGTTCTAATCTCATTCCTGGCAAGTGAGTGTGTTTGTGTAAGTGTGTATGTTAAAGTATTTTGTGGCCTCTCTCATCCAGTACATCACCCATTGCCATACTTTACAAGGGCTGGTGATGTTCCTCACCTTAGAAGTACCTTGGGACACCCTTCACCCTATAAGCTCCATGAAGCATGTGATAAATGCATAAAACTATATAAGCAATAACTAGATAGGTAGGAGTTCTAATCTCAGTCCTGGCAAGTGTGTGTGTGTGTGTGTGTGTGTGTGTGTGTGTGTGTGTGTGTGTGTGTGTGTGTGTGTGTGTGTGTGTGTGTGTGTCTGTGAGAACAGTATCTTTAGGGTGTTTGTGTGTGTGTTTGGGTGAGAACCATATCAATTGGGGGCATGGGTTTTGCAATTTTCTGTTGTGGGCCACCCAGTACATGTCACAATGTCCACTTTACAAGGCCAACTGTTGTCATCCACTGTAGAGGTAGCTGTAGACATTCTGCAGCCCTATAAGCTCTGTGCCACCTGCAATAACTATGTAACAGTATGGAATAAATAAGATAGGCAGGTCTTCTAATCCTTGAATATCATTCCCCACTCAGGAATCATAGACAAACATACTCAGCTAGGCATCAACCCCTATATCACTAGGTGGCTTGCAAAATGGCTCACAGATAGAACCCACTGTGTGAACTCAGCGGACTCCATGTCAGACTGCCGACCAGTCAGGAGTGGAGTTCCACAGGGTTTGGTCCTGGATCCCCTCATGTTCGGTATCTACTCCTCTAAAGTCCAGCCTAACACAAGGGACTCTGGCTGACAATGTTCACAGATGACTGCAAGGTGGGTGCTATTATTACCTCCCCATGTGATGTTGACATTCTGCAGAAAGGCCTCACTGAACCTATGACTGGTGTCAGAACCCTGGATTTAAGCCAAATACCAGAAAATGTGCCGCACCCCCTTTGGGAACAACTTGGTTCCCACGAATCACCACATCGATGGTAGTCCACTGAACACTGAAGTCATTATAAGAGAACTGGGGACACAGGTTGACAGCGATTTCTCTATTAACCACCATAGTGTCACTGTGTTCAGAAAATCCTTCTATGTGTCACATCTCATTACTAAGGGTGTTGCATCCAGGAAGTAACAGGTCATTGTCTCCCTCTACTCTCCCCTCATTAGCCCAATCAACAAGTACAATGGCCCATTTGTCATGTACCTCACTGGACAACTGCAACAACTGGAGAGGCTGCAAAAGTACCTCACAAAGAGGATCCTAGGCCTTAAACTCGTGTCCTATATGGACAGACTCCAATAACTCCAACTATTCTCTGTCTCATATTGGCTACTTAGAGGAGATCTCTGCTTGACTTACAAAGCCATGTCTGACCCAGCTCTGTCAGGAATGCTACACCTAAAGAACCCAATGCATCTGCACCACATGCCCTAGAGACCTCAACCCCACTTCCACAATCAACATAACATGCTGGAGGGACAGGTTCATAACCCAGAGACTGGCCATGCTATGGAATAAACTTCACATACATGTCAAGCAGAGCACCTCACTGGCCCTCTTCAAGAGAAATCTGGATGAGTGGATCCCACCCGGGGAATCACTCCAGTGGCTATACTCGTTAGACACACTGGGAACTAACATCAGGTGGTACGATGCCAGGGTAATCCTATGGGCTAGGCTTGAAAAGGCTCCATGGCCATTCACCTAGTACACATCTATGAACCTATGAACCTATGAACCTATGGATCTCAGTACTGGCAAACGTCTGTGTGTGCATTAATGCATTTAAAAGTGTTTGTGAGTGTGTAAACATGTAGGTGAAAGTAGTTTGAAGCCCTTCTCACCTAGTACACCTTCCATTGCCATACTTTACAAGGGCTGGTGATGTTATTCACTTTATAGGCATATTGGGACACTTTACACACTATAAGCTCCTTGGTGCATGTGGTAACTGCATAACACTATAGTACCAATGACTACATAGGTAGGGGTTCTAATTTGAGTCCTGGCAAATGTGTGTGCAAGTGTGTATATTTGTAGGATACAGCATTTTGAGGCCTCACTCTCACAGTACACTGCCAATTGCCATACTTTACAGGGGATGGTGATGTTGTTCACCTTAGAAGAACCGTGGGACACTCTTCACACTATAAGCTTCATGGCACATGTGATAAATACATAACACTGTATTAGCAATAACTAGATAGGTAGGGGTTCTAATCTCAGTCCTGGCAAGTGTGTGTGTGTGTGTGTGTGTGTGTGTGTGTGTGTGTGTGTGTGTGTGTGTGTGTGTGTGTGTGTGTGTGTGTGTGTGTGTGTGTGTGTGTGTGTGTGTGTGTGTGTGTGTGTGTGTGTGTGTGTGTGTGTGTGTGTGTGTGTGTGTGTGTGCACTTGAGAACTGTATCCTGTGTATGTGTTTGAATGAGAACTATATCTATTGGGTGGTGGTTTTACATTTTACTCCATAGTACTCCCAGTACATGTCCCAAGGTCCATTTTATAAGGCCTACTGTCTTCATCAACTGTAGAAGTATCTGTTGACAGTCTTCAGCCCAGTAAGCCCCATGACAAGTGCAGGAACTATGTAACAGTATGGACTGACTAAAAAGATAGGCAGGGCTGCTAATCTCAGTCCTGGCAAATGTGTGTATGAGTGTGTGTTTGTAAGTGTATATAACTGTAGGTTCAACTATTTGGGGTCCATTCTTACCGAGTAAATCACTCATTGCCATACTTTACAAGGCCTGGTGATGTTGTTCACCTTAGAATTACCTTGGGACACTCTTCACCCTGTAAGTTTTGTGGCACATGAGATAAATGAAATGGCTAGATAGGTAGAGGTTCTATTCTCAGTTTTAGCGCGCGCGCGCGTGTGTGTATGTGTGTGTGTGTGTGTGTGTGTGTGTGTGTGTGTGTGTGATAATTGTATCCATTGGGTGGCCATGGTTTACAATTTTAGGCCATGGTACTCCCAGTACACATCCCAAGGTCCACTTTACAAAGGCCGCTGTTCACATCTACCATGAGGGCAAAGCAGTCCATACAGCCTACCTGGACTTGGCTAAGGCCTTCGACACAATACCCCACTCAGGCATCATAGATAAGCTCAACAGCTTAAATGTAAACCCTTATGTCACTAGATGGGTTGCAAACTGGCTAAAGGACAGAACCCATAAAGTTAAAATCACTGGAGCAATGTCAGACTCAAAGCCAGTCACAAGTGGTGTCTCACAGGGATCTGTCCTGGGACCCCTCTTGTTCGGCATTTATTTCTCAGATGTTAAAGCAAACATGGAAGGGTTGTGGCTGACAAAGTTCGCAGATGACTGCAAACTAGGCGCCATAGTCGATACACCAGTGGACACATACATCCTACAAAAAGGCCTCACAGAAACAGACAACTGGTGCCGGAGTCACGGCCTTAAACTAAATGCCAAAAAATGTATAGTCATCCCCTTGGGAAAAACAAAGTACCCACAAATTATCACATAGACAGCAACCCACTGAGTACGGAAAAAGTAATCAGAGACCTAGGGACCCAAGTCGACAGCAACCTCTCATTTGACACCCACATTGCCAAAGTGGTTAGAAAAACATTCTACCTTGCACACCTCATCATGAAGGGATTCACATCCAGATCCAAGGATGTCATTGTACCCCTATACTCCTCCCTCATCAGACCCATGATTGAGTACAATGCCCCATTTGGTATGTACCTCACCCGGCATTTGCAACAGCTGGAGAGACCACAAAAGTACCTCACCAAGAGGATCAAGGGTCTCCAACATATGTCTTATTCCACCAGACTAAAGAAACTTCAGCTCTATTCAGTAGCATACCATCTGCTTAGAGGTGATCTCTGCCTGACGTACAAGGCCATGTCCAATCAGGATCTGATGGACATGCTCCATCTCAAAAAATCCAAAACTATCAGGACCACGAGAGCTAAAGACTTAAACCTCGGCACAAGTATGAATAGGACATGCTGGAGGGATAGATTCTTAACCCAGAGGCTTCCCATGCTTTGGAACAAGATCCCAATTCATGTTAGGCAGAGCCCCTCACTGGCTCTCTTCAAGAGAAATCTTGATGAGTGGATGGGAGATCTTAAGTTTACCCCAGGGGTCACATCTGTGTCACTGCTAGACAGGGGCACAGTAAACTAATTCTATTATATAAGGGGACCTTCATTGTGTCACTACTAGACAGAGGCACAGTATTCTAAATGTATTCTGTACATTTTTGTACCATTTCATGGGGTGACAAAAGCCACATCACTATGGCTAGGCTTACAAATGCCCCAGGGCAGATAGCCTAGTACTAAACTATGAAACTATGAAACTCTGAAACCATAGAGGTATTTGTAGACACTCTTCAGCCCTATAAGTCCCATGCCACATGCAACAGCTGTGTAACAGTATGGAATGACTAACATGATAGGCAGGGCTGCTAATATCAGTACTGACAATTGTGTGTGTGTGTGTGTGTGTGTGTGTGTGTGTGTGTGTGTGTGTGTGTGTGTGTGTGTGTATGTGTGCATTGGTGTGTATAGTAGTATTTGTGAGTGTGTAGACTCATAGATGACAGTTTAATGGGTCCTCCCACATCCAGTACACCCCCCATTGCCATAACTCATAAGGGCATGTGATGTTTTTCACTTTACAGGTAACTTGGAACAGTCATCACATTATTAGTTCTGTGCCACCTGTGATAACCACATAACACTGTAGTACCACTAACTAGATGAGTAGGGGTTCCAAACTCAACACTGGTAACTGTGATCCTGTGTGCGTGTGTGTGTGTGTGTGTGTGTGTGTGTGTGTGTGTGTGTGTGTGTGTGTGTGTGTGTGTGTGTGTGTGTGACTGTGTGTGTGGAAACAGTATTCTCTGTGTGTTTGGTCAACACAATATCCTCTGGCAGTGTGGTTTTCACCAATCTGAGGTGTGTTCCACCCACTACACTTACCATTGCCCACTTTACAAGGGCTGCTAAAGTCAACCACCATAGACTTACCTGTATACACCCCTCAGCCCTATAAGCTCTGTGGCACATGAAATAACTGTTACACAGACCTGGTAAATGTGCACAAATACAGCTGTACCTTGGCTATGACACGTTTGATGTGTTACCACTCTGTCATACCCCTCATTGGCAATGTCTGCAGGGCCACATCCTGCTGACACACAGACACCTAGAACACAAACAGAATACAGCATGTGAAACTACATTCAGTCAGTGTTACTAACACCAATAATGCATCTTGTCTGAAAAGGTACACACACTCTGAAGTGTACCCATTACAAATCCCAGCTGACAGCACCTTTTGCAACATTACATAGCTAAACTGTACTTAAGTCACCCTGTGCATCAGAACCATATTAGCATGTCTCTGCATCAGTGGTATGGATGACAGGGATGTGGCACAGGTATCATCATATGCACAGGGTGTTGTGTGGGTTTGACAGAGCCCTAGGTTGGGCCATATGGTTGACATCATGTGTGGGTGTTTGGAGGGATGTTCAATGAATGGGCCATGCAGAGGTGGTGAATGCATGTGTCTGGAGGTGACCTGGCTGTGATGGTAATGTGTGTGTTTGTATGCACACAGTGACATCATGTGGTTGCCCTACACAGGGGTATGTTGGACAGCTGTGGACCGCACATGGCAGGGTGTACATTTCACCATCTCTGGCCACGGACACATGAATTGGTCCTGCCAGGGGTCTCACTGGCACCACCAGGCCCAAGGCCAGATGCAGTACTACTCTCTGATGGTGACTGCTGTCTGCTGGATCTGTGTCCCTGATTGGACCAGCCTGGACCACGTGCCATTGGCCTGCTCCATTGTGGTGAGGACAGCACCTGCCCTTTAGTACTGCTGGACTGCCACTACGGGAGTGTGAAGGTGCATAGCCACGTAGACTCTCAGCTGATGTTGGTGCTGACCTACATCCATGTGGCCGACGCCCATCTCTCACCACACATTGCAGCACAGATATTCCACAGTCGAGGATTGTCAAGGTCTCACCCCACCGTCTATTCTTGACCTCAGTATTTTGATGTGTGGCCTCAACAAGGTCATGTATGTTGTCACATAAGCCAGGAAGAGTTGCATCCAAGACCCTGAGTATTTGTCTGGTGTTGCATTCAGTACATGCCTGTACCTCCATGATGGCCCGAAACATGCATCTGGTAACACCTGCTGTGGTACTTGTGACAGCGACTCGAAGGGCAGCAGTCCTCCTTCGGGCACCACTGTCCATCTGCCTGTGTGGGACCTCACCTGCACTCTGGATATGGCTAGTGTCTACCCTCACACTTGCCATAGTCATCACACTAGCCTGTTCCATGCCACCACCCTCCACCTGTTCATTATCTGTGGCTGCTGGGGATGGGGTATGTGTGGGCATTGTGACTGTGTGTGGGGACATTGTGGATGACTGTGGGATGCCAACCAATGGCACAGATTAAGTCCCTGACAACCCCACATGTGCCTCACTATGACCAACATCATGGTCAGAGGCTGCAGAGACAATGACATCAGATTCTGAGCAGGAGGGACCATGACCACCATGTCCACCTGTGAGGGGAAGACTACATATATAAATTAATACATGCACTATAAGGTTTGCTGTTACATACAGACACACACATACACACACACACACACACACACACACACACACACAGGTGAGGTGGCACAAAGGCATTGCACAGACTTCACAATAGCCAACTGGTGACATTCATGACACACAGTCAGACCACAACATACACAATCTGAACAGGCCCTCAACATGATGCAGTGCAGCCCTTTCCACTTAATGTTACTACTAATATACACCTCTGGGATACATGAGTAGTGTTAGTAGATGATGGGCCTTCACCTAGCGCACACTGCACCCATGTACACATTATTGCTGTTCACCTGTATAGCACAGTGGCAACTCCTACAGAACATACCTTTCAACTGTACAGTGTTTTACTGAATGTCTAGATGTGTGGCTCATATTTTTGGTCTGTTCCTCTTAAATCCTGTATTTGTCTGATACATTACTGGGATGACCTGTGGATTGGCACTACTAATTAATGACATAATTTGAGTTGCAGACCTCAAAACCTGCAGTAAATGTATGTTAAAACAAATCCGGTTACTCTAACAACTTTCTAAGCTTACAGTGGATATAATTAGTGTACACACCCCTGTTAACATGCTAGGTTTTTGTGATATATAACATGAGACCACAGAAATCATGGCATAACCTTTCCCATCTTTAATGTGACCAATAACCTGTGCAATCCAATTGAAGAACATACACATCAGTTATGGGTAATATATAGTAAATTAAATACGTACAATAGGCTGGTTGCTTGAGTCTGCACACCCTTAAACTAATACTTTGTTAAAGCAACTTTTGATTTAATTACAGCATTCAGTCCTCTTGGGAAGGTGTCTATCAACATGGCACATCTTGACTTGGTGATATTTTTACAGTCTCCATTGCAAAAGCCATCCAACTCTGTCAGATTGCAAGAGCATCTCTTGTGCACAGCCCTCTTTAGGTCACCCCACAGATTTTCAATTGGATGTAGGTGTGGGCTCTGTCTGGGCCAGTCCAGAATGTTGAATGTCTTCTGGTTAAGCCATTTTTGTGTTGATTTGGGTGCATGGTTTGGGTCATTGTCATGTGGAAAGGTGGAATTCCTCTCCATCTACAGCTATCTAGCAGACACTTGAACAATTTGGGCCAAAAGGAACTGGTATTTGGAACTGTTCATAATCCCCTCCAACTTGACTAAAGCTCCAGTTCCAGCTTATGAACAGCAACCCCAAAGCAGGACACTGCCATCACCATGCTTCACCATGGTGATGGTGTTCTTTTGGTGATGAGCAGTGTTGTTGTGCCAAACAAACCTTCGGAATTGTGGCCAAAAAGTTCAACCTTGCTCTCATTAGACCATAACACATTCTCCCACATGCTTTTGGGAGACTTGATGTATTGTTTTTCAGAATTATGCCAGGCCTGGATGTTGTTCGGTGTGAGAAAATGCTTCCATCTTCCAACGCTACCCCATAGGCAAGTCATATGGAGAATACAGGAGATTGTTGTCACATGTAGTACACAACCAGTACTTGCCAGAGATTCCTGCAACTCCTTTAGTGTTGCTGTAGGTCTCCTGGCAGCTCCCCTGACCAGTTTTGGTCTTGTCTTCTCATCAAATCTGGAGGGTCATCCATTTCTTTGCAATGTCACTGTTGTCCCATATTTTCATTTTCATGGCTGTCTTCACTGTGTTCCATGGTATATGCAATGCTGTGGAATTGTTTTTGTACCCTTCTCCGGGCTGATACCTTTCCACAATGAGATCCCTTTGAAGCTTTGTAAGCTCTCTGTGAACCATGGCTGTTGCTGTAGCAGGCAACTGAGTAAATGTCTGGAAAAGCCTAGTAGGACAGTTGACCATTATTCGTTGTTAATCAAAAAGTCTCTGTGATTGATGGCAGGTGTGTACCCAAGAAGACGTAATATTATAATTAAATCAAAAGCTGCTTCAACAAAGTATTAGCTTCAGGCTGTGCATGCTTATGTATCTAGTTTATTGTACATGTTTTATTTTTCATACTTGTTCCCCTAACAGATTTGTTTATCAATTGAATTGTACAGGTTATAGGTCACATTAAAGGTGGGAACAGTTGTGAAATGTTTTATTGTGGTCTCATTTTTATATGTCACAAATACTTGGCATTTTAACAGGGGTGTGTACACTTTTTATATGCACTGCAGAAGAGCACTTTTCAAATATGTCCCTAGTCTCCCCATTTTGTTAGTCTTTTCCAGATTTCTTGCACTGACAAGTTGTGAGGTATGCTATGGATATGTTACACCTCCTGCAAATAGGCCCCTGTGATGACCACTCTGATGCAATGCAGTTAACCCCACCACAAGTGAACATTCACATATCACAATATGGCTAAGAGTAACAGTTGTGTGCATGGTAAAATGCATGACCTTAACATGTCTGGGGTATTGGTGAGCCACAGCAGGACAATACCATACTCACTGGGCTTCAGGCTGCTGCCCCAGATCCAGACCACAGGTACCTATGTAGTTGTGGGGGAGAGGTATTGTCATCAGACTCACACGTGGCATTGGTACAAGATGAATGCTACTTTTATGCACATGTACAGTACAAGCTCTGATACTACACAATTTGCTGTCATTCACCATAGATGTGCACTTGTGTGCATTACAAAACCCCATCCACAAATGCAGTTTGACCTGACATATGCATCTAGATACTCTACGGAAGCCACTATGACTACTACAGTATTCAATTGATTTGCACTGGGGCCTTACCTGAATGCTCCTTACCTGTCTGGGTGCCATCCACCTCCACAACCTGTGTGTGTGTTGGCTTTGCTGGCATGTGGTGACTGCCCCAACGTTGGCAAGGAGCTCTTCCATTGGTGTAAGTGGGGCCTGCGAAGCAGGACCACCACCTGTGGTGGAACGGTCCCTGGCCATGGCAGCAGCCCTTTACCAGGCATGCCATATCAGTTCAGTTGCTCGATGCCTGACCTGATTCTATGTACGTCCATGGTAGCCTAAGTTGTTTACTCTGTGGACAAGCTCATCCCACAGGGCAGTCCACTCCTGCATATGCTGTTGGCCATGGCCAAACATCACCTCATGGTGGTTGATTTAAATCACAGTGATGGCCGCAGTTTCAACTGCAGTGTACGCTGGCTGCCTTGCATGCTGCATTTCACCTGGAAGACATAAACAGAGAAACACATTACAGGAACGCATACATTGGTCAACATTATTTACATAACCTGCACATCAACATTGACTAGCATTAGCCATCATTTACGACCACATCATACTCGAGTCATCTATCAGCACAGTATGAGCTTGCATTGCACTCCTGGTCCTGATGTGTCATGTTCCGCCCAATGAGGGCTGGTTAATTGCACAATCCACCATACATCATTCACCTTTGTGTACAGGGATGACAGTGGCCTTCTTCCTTGCAGATGGGATGTCAATGATGCTCAGGCTTTGCTTGCATACAGTGTGTAATGGAGTTGGGAGCATTTGCCTGAGTTCATGTAGGATGCAGACAGGGATGTTATCAGCTCCCATGGAGACATACATTTGTTGCCTTTGATTAGGCATTATGGACCTGCTCCCTGATGATGAGGGGAGGGGTGTGGGTGCTGTGCATATCCACCTATACTGATGGTAGGACAGGAGGATGATGTTTTCCCTTAAGCTGTCTGCAGCGGGTTGGCTATAACCATGCGGTGTGTGTATGTGGTGTGACTGACCACCTTTACAGTGTGGGTTGGGTTGTTCCCTCTGAGATTGAAGACGTGTGAAGACGGCCTTGTGACTAGCCTTGGTGGATGTGTCCAATTTATACTCATAGTTAGCCTTACAGTAATTCACCTGTGACCACATATGCTTGTTCAGACACAGGATGGCTTGCTTCCAAGTTGGTGCCTGCTCCTACTTGGCCCTGTACAGCCAATATAGTGACCGATTATGTGGTTTGTGCATTGCTGCTGTCCAGCAAAGGGGATTACTCGACCATGATAGGTTTTACAAGTCAGGTATTGCTGAGTCCTTACAGCTATGTAAGTGCTCATATAGCTTTTTCTAGTGGCATGGACACAAGGTCATAACACAGTTAGACAACTCTCCATTTTCATCTTGATAATCATGCTTATTCTAGTACCCATGTCTGTGTCAGGGCAATGCAACAACCAGTAGCTGTAGAAAGTTATGTCTGTTGGATGTACAGAAACTAAGATTACACATGTGTACAACATGTACAGCTTATTTACCTGATGTTTAACATTTCATGTCTGTTGTTTTGAGGCTTCCAGCTACACCTATGCATGCATACATGTCCACAGGTAGTACCTGATATACATTTCTGTTCTATGTCAGTATGGCACACTGTACTTACGCTCTTGCTGCTCAGTCATACCTCTCAACCTGTTAGAGCAAGATATCTGGAGGATGACACACATAAATGGGGGGCAATGGCCCAAAATTAGTGACACCTTATTAATATTGCTGTAACACACTTGAGTCACTTGATAGCATAGTAGGCTTTGCATTCACAGACATACCCTGGAGTATGTTCGACACTCATATGTATGCAATTATGTTCTAATGTCAGTCTTCACAGATTTGCCAATGATTTGCCGGACATAACAAAACTCTATGTGTAAATGACTACAAATATGAGGCACACATATGGTCAGTGTGCATAACACTGGACAGCTGATTGGTATGAGCTAAGTATATCACATGCAGTTCAACAGACCTATCTGTGACAATAGTTTCCTATACAAATACCCTGTATAGGTCTCTTAGATTTGTGAGACAAACATGTGTGTCATAGTTGTATTCACAAGTAACATATGGATATTTACGACATCCCACTAGCTGGCCTAGCAGTGTCACAGTCAGTATTGTTCAACAGACACTCCAGTAGTAGTCATATATGAGCCGTCCTTTTCTGGGGTGACTCAGGGACCTGAGCTGTGATCTATGTCACTGCAGACAGACCCAGATGCTATGGCCATAGGTGGTGATCAGCAATATATCAGTACAGCAAGTCTTGTTGAGACATATTTGTCCAACTTCCTATTTCTCATTATTACATACCCCCTACTGTATTCCATTACATGCTTACTTGCTTGACTTACCTTTTTTTTTTTCAAAGTATTGTTGATTTTGCTTTCGATTTCTGTTTCTCTCTCTCTCTCTCTCTCTCTCTCTCTCTCTCTCTCTGCTACAGATGTAGAGGTATATACCTGTTTTTCATAGGCAGCAGCTTGCCTTTTGTAGGTAATGCTCATGGGCAAGTGATGGCCTGTGCACCAACTGGTGACCCCCGCTTGCTAACTGCATGCAGAACAGCTGTGTTGTTATTCCTATAGCCAATGGTATGACAACACACTCCTATAATTGAGTACTTCGTGTGGGCGTTGCCCCTTTTCCTTGCCTGTGAAATGAACATCATGGAGGTGCGTGGACAACAGCATCACAGAGGGCAGATGGAAATACCTCTTACAACAAAAATTCTGGAGACACCCCAACAAAATGGGGGAGAAGGTTTCAGAGCATTTAGGGACAGAATTTAAGTATTGCTGTTATACAACTGGATTAATGCTAGTTTAACAGGGTTTATGTGAACATGGATTTTCTGCGTGATTTTAAGTTTGACAGTGTTATGTGGTTGACTTAACTCTCAGCTGTAAGGCTATGCGCATAATGGCCTGAGGTTTGACTCTTATGTTTGTTCTGTTCCTCAGATAGTTTATGTCCTTGGCAAATCAGTAGCATACTCTGGGGATTGTTTTCAGTATATGCTAACATCCATTTGTGTTTCTGACTTCATATCCCTCAGAAAAGATATGTGACAACAAACCCTGTAACACCAGCAACTTTTTCAGTTTATAACAGCAATATTTCAATTATGCCCTGCTTTTGGGCATCTGTCCCCCAAGTATGTCAGGATTTGTCCAGATGTCATGCAGGTTGATAGTTATGGCATATCATTATTTAGTGCCTTCATTCCTGATATCATCCCAGTAATGTAGCAGAATGCCAGACATGTTATGAGGAAGAGGACATATATATGAGGACAAAGCCTGGACATTCTGTAGGAATCTGTACAACTGAGAGGTCTGTGTATGTCTAGTGATTGTTAACAGACTGTCAGGATTGTGTAGCAGTGTAGTGTGTAAATGTTAGTTGGGCTGTGTAGGAAGGGGGCAGATGTAAGAGTCATGGCTCTTCTTCTATCCAACTGTCCATGCTGCTCTAGTTTCTGGTGGTCTATCAGCTGTATATGTGTGTAGAGCAGACCGAGACATGTCCCGTACTATCTCAGGATTCCTACTACACTGTGACTTAGGGCACTATATGTAGGTGTAGTGTGTGAGTGGCAAACATGATATATTTGTTCACACAGTTGTTATACTCTAGTGTTCATTCGGCTTAACAGTATGTCACTGTGACTATGGTGAAATTGGTTGTGGGGTATGCACTGTCACACCAGTGTCTATTTTTCTCTACTGTTACATCCCTATAGTGCCTGATATATTTGCAAATGCATGTGTAATTCCCCATAGCTGATTTGGGGTAGTGTTGTGTTACTGACTGTAGTTTGGACGGTGCTTGGTGACATGCTTAGCAGCTCAGTGTAGTTTCCCTAATGTCATGTTATGTCCAGATATGCGTAGTGTGTCTAGTTGTCTGGCTCATATCTTTGGTCTGGTCCCCATAAGTGTTCTGCATTTATGACATATCAATGGATGATGTGAGGGTAAAAGTCACTAACTACTGAGAAGCAACTGAGTCTTGCACTTGTGCTATTTCAGTCAATATATGTTAGAACAGACGTTGTTACTGCAGCAAGTGTCTCAGCTTATCTACTCAAGTATTTCAGATATGTCCCTATTTTCATGGCTTTCTCCCCCCACTTTGTCAAGCTTGGTCAAGATTAGTTGCACTAAGGGGTTCTGGGCATACCTGTCAACTGGATGGATTGTTTCAGAATGTCCAGGTTTATTGCTCATATTTTTGGTCTGTTCCACAAATTATTTGTATTTCTCTGGTAAATCACTGTGATGATCTGAAGATTTCTGTCGGCAAATGATGACATACATTTCAGTGTCAGATTTCATATCTTTCAGAAAATGTATGCTGACAAAAACCTTGTTACTCTAGCAACTTTCTACATTTATAATAGCAATATTAAACATGCATCCCTAGTTCTGGCCTATTGTACCCCCATTTTGACAGCCTTTGCCCAGATGTCTTGCACTAAGAGGTTGAGAAGTATGGTTCTAAGGTATGACTGTACTACCTGCTATGTACACACACACACACACACACACACACATATATATATATATATATATATATATATATATATATATATATATATATATATATATATATATATATATATATATATATATATATATATATTTTTTTTTTTCATATATATGTATCGCTGGGTTCATGTTAGAACGTCGACAACTTACTATATCGACAAGTAGCCCTGCACCACGAAATCAACGAAACCTCGAAGCATCGAAATCTAAAATAACCGACACCCACGTCATCGACATGACTTCACCGACAATCCACTTCACCGACAACACGCTACACCAACATCGCGTATTACAGGTAACGGGTATTAACGTGTTGAGTAGGGGATGTATTTCTAATGTCAGACTAAGTGACATATGTTTATAACTACATCCCCTATCTCACATATGTTAATACCCGTTACCTGTAATACGCGATGTTGCGCAGTGAAAGTGGATGTCGGTTATTTGAAGTGTCGATGCTTCGGGGTTTCATTGATTTCGTGGCGCAGGGCTACTTGTCGATATAGTAAGTTGTCGACATTCTAACATGAACCCGTATCGCTATATATATATATATATATATATATATATATATATATATATATATACAAAACTTGGTTATTTCCACAGAGCTTTTTCGCTACTGTTGAATGACTGTACTGCATGATATGTTTGGAGAATCCTGAAAAATTCCTACAGCTCAAATGGTGTAGGGGTACATTTCTCTGAATATAGTGTACAGGATCCTGGGTTCGAATCTTGGCAGGGCTGATTATTTTTTTTTGCTAGGCAGAATAGTGGCTGATGGAGACACAGTGATTAAAGCATTTTTAAATGGCGTTAAGCAGGTTTGCATGGGTTTGTACATTGCTGAGTGATGCCAAGATATGATAACAGTAGAGATGCTTAATCAATTTTGGCTTCGCTTAGCATCGCGCAAACCCGCTTAATCCTGCTTACACATGCACTAATTTCTTTAAAAGAAAAGAAAAAGGGGTGATAGGAAAGTGGTGAAAAAGGGGCACACAGAATGGGAAACAATATGAAAGGTAGCTAGGGATGCGCAGAACTGGTGTAGGGAAGTTCCATACCTGTCCATTTCTTATACAGCAACAGCTGTGCATCCGTACAGAATTTGGAGGTGAATTTGGATACCCAAACCCCAGAGAGAGGGGTAAGGACAACAGAAATGTGTTGTTAAGCCAATCAGACTGGATTAGATGTGTCCAGTGGACACATGTGCATAATAGACTGCTATGTATGGAGTGATATGTTTTTTGGAAAAGATGCCCTTTTTTATTTTAGGTGAGAGTGGGATGTTGGAGAAGGGATGTAGGTATGTCTGGGGAGATATTTTTAGTAGGGAGACAGACAAGACAGGGGCAGTGTATGACACATGTGGGGGTAAACACCTTGGACAGGGAGGATGGTTGGGAATCAGAGGCCCATGAACCCCCATAAGGATACAGTGGGACTGACATCCCCCCACAGGCAGTCACCACCACACTGTCACAGCCACAAACTGTAAAGGGGGGCAGGGGAGATGGTGACCTGAAGAGTGATGGCTATGTGGTCAGATATTGCCAAGGAGGATGGCACTGTAGGAGTGCTACAGTGGCTACTCATGTTGGCTAGCACCAGGTACAGGATATTTCCACCTGTCCTAGCAGTGATGACCAGATGTCTTGCAGTAAGAGGTTCAGAGGTATGTAATATCATTATTTAATGGCTGCACCCCAGGTATCATCCCATTGACTTAGCAGACTCCTGGAAGTGGTATGCAGCAGTGACCCCCTGGACATTCTGTAGAGATCTGTACATATGAAAGTTATGTTTGTCTGGCCATTGTGAACAAACTGCCAAGACTGTGTAGCAGTGTTGTGTGCAGATATTTGTTGGGCTGAGTAGGGAGAGTAGCAGATGTGAATGTCATAGATCCTTTTTCTATCTGACCGTGCATGCTGATACGGCTGCTGGTGGTCTATCAGGTGTGTATGTTTGTATGAGCAAACTGATAAATATCCTGTAACACCTCAGGATTCCCAGTACAGTGTGAGTTGGGACAGTATATGTCGACGTAGTATGTGACTGGCAGTCAGGATATGTTTGTTCAAACAGTCGTTCTACTCTACAGTTCAATTTGGGTACTGGTATGTGGCTATGACTGTAGTGCAAATTGTTGTGTGTGGACATTTCTGCACCATTATCTGCTTTTCCCTACAGTATCATCCCTCTAATGCATGATATATTTGGATATACATGGGTAATTGCCCAGAGCTGACTTGGGGTAGTGTGGTCATGGTCTTCCTGTGGTTCAGAAGGTGCTGGGTGACATGGTTTGCAGCTCTAATGAGTTTTCCATTCTGTTACATGACTGCAGTCATACCTTTCGACTGTTCGGATGTCTAGACACTGTCCAGATGCGTGGCTCATTTGTTTGGTCTGTTGCCCATAACATTTGTGGGTTACTGAGGAATCACTGGGATGATGTGAGCATTGACATTAGTAAATAATGACATTATTTGTGTTTGATACCTGGAATCTATCTGGAATTGTATGTTAAGGCATACCATGCCACTCCAGCATATTTCTATGCATATGACAGCTATATTTCAAAGATGTCACTATTATTTGCCCTTTATCCCCCAATCTTGTTAGGCTTTGTGCAGATGTCTTGCAGTAAAAGGTTGGTTCTCTCTCTCTCTCTCTCTCTCTATATATATATATATATATATGAATATATTTATATATGTATATATATATATATATATATATATATATATATATATATATATATATAGGTTCATAGGTTCATAGGTGTGTACTAGGCTAATGGCCTGGGGCCTTTACAAGCCTAGCCATAGGATTACCCCGGCATAGTGCCACCCGACCTTAGTTCCCAGTGCCTCTGTTGAGTAGAGCCACTGGTGTTATCCCCGGGGTGAATTTTCTGTTTCCCATCCACTCATCAAGATTTCTCTTGAAGAGTGTCAGTGAGGTGTTCTGCTTGACATGTATGGAAAGTCTGTTCCATAGCATGGGCAGTCTCTGGGTTATGAACCTGTCCCTCCAGCATGTTCTGTAAATTTAGGTCTCTGGAGCGTGTGGTGCAGAGAGAATGGGATTTCTTCAGATGTAGCATTTCTAACAGAGCTGGGTCAGATGACTGGCCTAATGAGGGAAGAGTAGAGGGAGACAATGACCTCTTTCTTCCTGGATGCAAAACCCTTTGTAATGAGATGTATGATAACCACCTTAATATATGTGTTTTCCTTTTTCAGATGAAATCTTTAACTATTTATTTCTCAGCTGCTTGCTTCCAACCTTTGCCGTGTGTATGTGAGAAAAAAACATGTACCTGTGTGTACATATCATAAAACAAATCCCAGTTTTGTGGTAACTCACTGTAATAATTTCACTGTATTTACACTTGTTTTTGTACATTTGGAGCTTTTCTCCCCGGGCTTTCACTGAAAATGAACCTGTATCCAGTCGGACTTTCCCAATTAACAAATGTAAAATAAAGAAAATAAATAAAAAAATGTGCCACATAGAAGGACTTTCTTACCACAGTGACAATGTGGTGATCAAAAGAGAGGTTGCTGTCAACCTGTGTTCCCAGATCTCTTATAACGTCTTCTGTGTTCAGAGGACTACCATCAATGTGGTAATTCATGGGAACCGGGCTTTCCCAAAGGCGATGATGACACATTTTTTGGCATTGAGCTTAAGGGCATGGTTCTGACACCAGTCGTTGGTCACAGTGAGGTCATTCTGTAGGATGTCAACAACACTTGGAGAGTTAATAATAGCTCCCAACTCACAATTGTCTACGAACTTTGTCAGCCAGAGTCCCTTCGTGTTGGCCTGGACTTCAGAGAAGTAGATACAAAACAGGCGAAGACTCAGGATCAAACCCTGTGGGACTCCACTCATAACTAATCGGTAGTCTGGCTTGAAGTCAGTTACTTTCACACTGTCTGTGAGCCAGTTTGCAACCCACCTAATGATATAGGGGTTGATGCCAAGCTTAGTGAGTTTTCCTATGATTTCTGAGTGGGGAATGGTATCAAAAGCCTTGGCCAGATCAAGATAGGCTGCATGAACCACCTTTCCTTCATCCACAGCTCTAGTGACTGACTCAAAGAAGTCGACCAAGTTGAGCAGGCATGATCGACCCTTCACAAAACCAAACTGTGTGGGATCCAGAGTTTGGAGATTCCCTGTATCCTTGTTTATTAGGTCCATGATGATGCGTTCCATTACTTTTGCATATCAGACTTGTTAGGCTAATAGGGCGATAGTTCCCAGGGTCTGTAGTCACTCCTCCTTTGTGGAGAGGGATAACTGTAGCACTGCACCATTCAGCAGAGACAAAGCCTGAGTTGAGGCTGTGATTGAACAGCGCACACATGTGAGGTGCCAGTTCACTCTGTAGTTCATGTAGAACACAACCAGGGATATTTTCAGGTCCCATAGAAGCTGTATTCTTGGCGTTGGACAGTGTTGTTTTAACCTGTGCAGCAGTAATAATGGGTGCCTGGCAATCTACTGGTATTGTGATTGGTTCTTTGTGGGGGGGGTGTAAAGTTGGCACTGAATCTGTCAGCCATATATCGGCAATATCTGTTGGCTCGGTATAGGAGGTACCATTGTGCAGTAGCTCAGAGCAAATCTGGGTATTACTGTGGAGATATATCTATATATCTATATATCTATATATATATATATATATATATATATATATATATATATATATATATATTTATATCTATATATATATATATATATATATATATATATATACATATATAAAAATATATATATATGTGTATATAAGGATACTATGGATATATAATTCCCCCTTATGTTGAATGACTGCTGTGCATGATATGTTTCCACAGCTCAGATAATGTGATGGTACATTGCTGTGATTGTAGTTCCAGCATCCTGGGGTCGAGACTTGGCAGAGCTGATTATTTTGTTGCTGGGCAGAACAAGGTCTGAGGGAGACAGAGTGATTAAAGGGTTTGTGTGGTTTTGCGTGACGTTAAGTGATGCTAACAGATGGTTAAGTCCGCTTAGCACTACTTACTCCCGCTTACACCTGCACTAATTTTCATTAAAGAAAGGAAAAGAAAAAAAGGGTGATAGGAAAGTTGTGAAATGAGGGCAAGCAAGGGGTAAAACATTAGGAAAACCAGCTAGGGATGTGCAGGATGGGTGTAGGAAAGGACCATAGCTCTACATTTCTTCTGCAGCAACAGCTGTGAATAATGTGTAGAATTTGGAATTTATAGCCTCACACACCACAGGGAGAGGTGTTGGCAACAGACATTTGCAGAATAATTTCTGGATTGATTGATTAATTTCAGTGTAAATGGAGGCAAAATGTAGAGCTATGTATGGGGCAATGTTTTGTTTTTGTGGGACAGATGCCCCTTTTTTAAAGTGAGAGTGGGATGTTGGGGAAGGGCTGTGGTATGTTTGCGAGTGGGATGTTGGGGAAGGACTGTGGTATGTTTGGGTGGTAGGTTGGGTAGGATAGGTTGCATCTGCAGAGAGACAAGACAACACAGGGGTGGTATATGACACATGTGGGGGTAAAAACTTTTGCCAAGGAGGGTGGTTGGTAATCCGAAGCCCATGAGCCCCCAAATGGATACAGTGGGACTGAGGTCTCCACCCATGGGCAGTCACCACTGCTCCTTCACGGCCCTGAAGGTGGCTGTGCTGGGGGCTGGACAGTAGGGGCGGCCTGACCTTCGAGGTGCACCAGGCACCCCTCAATCTGGTGCAGCTGCCTACCCAACTCTGCTCGGATGACACTGCCCTGGAACTGACTGGGGGTGACAGGCTCCTGTCCGTGCCCACTCCCAGGGGGGATGGGCCCCATTCCCCGAGGCAGTTCCACACAAAGGTGGTGCAGGACCAATGGATGAGGCAGTCCTGGGTTGTGACCCATATATGCTGGGGCCCGGTGCCATGGCCAAATGAGGTAGGACAGACGGATCCGCCAGGATCTGCTTTCCCAAACGTGCCATGATGTTGATGTTTTACAAAATATGTTGGTTAGTCATGAACAACACATTTCAAAATTAGTTATAACAGCATGCATGGGTGTTCCAATTAACCCAAAACAACATATTTGAAACAGTTGCATAGCAAACAGAACACATGCATAAATGGAACAACAGTATGCATCTTAACAGCATACAGTAACACTGATGGCAACAGGCCACCAACAATGGTATTTGAACAAGGTACAGTATGTTATCATGCAACCAGTCAAATATATGACAATAATAGAACACAAGTCCCAACATTAGGTTTGGAGAACAACATACCAGTAGATTTTTCATTTATTCACCATTTCACTTGTGTATGGAGATAAAAAGTTAAGTGCCAATTAGTTGTAATTAAGTTTTAGCTTTATTAATGCCATTTATTGGCCAAAACAAGACTACAAATGTGTTATAAATGTTTCTATTTCTCTGTACTTAGCTGCCATTTTTTAAACAGTATTGCTGCTTGAAGGTCTGTCTACATGTACAGATTCCCTTTCTTGAACAGCTGTTAATTTGTCCTCCTATTTATTCTCTTGACTGCATATAACTTCTATACATTTTACTGAATGGTGTTGTTTGTTATTTAGCATCTCCTGCCCAGTGTAATGTGTCTTGATAATAGGCAGTCTGTTATTGCACCAACATTTATGCTCTTTTGAAAAGGCTTATTGATTTGCATTGCTGTTTGAACTGCATTTAAATGTCTTTTGTGTTACTGTTGCACAAACGTTTCCCCTACATATTTTTATCCTGCTAATCACTACTTTACCTAGGCCTCACGTGCATGCTACCCACTCACCTGAAACAGCCTCATGCCCTAACCTACACACCCCACACATTCCCATACTCAACCCCCCCTTCTTACACACACAAAGTATTGCCAGCCTTCACTTTCTAGGTTTAAGAGTGCCTCTCTCTCTCTCTCTCTCTCTCTCTCTCTCTCTCTCTCTCTCTCTCTCTCTCTCTCTCTCTCTCTCTCTCTCTCTCTCCTTTTTTTTATAGGTTAGGACAGATTTCTTTCACAAGTTCACTGGCTTACCCCACTGGAAACTAACAGTACCCTGGACCTAATATTGAAGACTGCCTCCCTCTATTTGTTTTGGATATAATACCTGAGAGTATGTTCTATTAATGCTTCTCTTTCTGTACCTTACAAACACTGTTTTTGTATTCCTTGTTTTTATTGCCCTATTAGCTGCCTCCTGCACATCATCAGGCCGCTCCCCAGTTTCTTCTTCTACTACCTGCTCTGCTATTCTCCCCCCTGCCTTTAACTAGCCATTCTTGCTCTTAGAGCCCCTATTTCTCTATGCTCCTAATCTCTACCTACCCCTCTCCTTAGCCTGCCATTTCTGCACTACTTTATCCTACTGACCTTTGCTACTGTTTTTTATTCCTGTGGCTATTTTTCCTTCTCCATGCAATCTATCCTGGTCCAGTCTCTCTCCCTTGTGCCTGCTTTCTATTCTCCTCTTCCAGAAGCCCCTGGCTCCTCTTTACACTTCACCTGTAAGCTCTCCTGATAGCTTTTCATGGGTTCTGCAGCTCCTGCTGATGGGCCTCACTCTGTTCGCTCTGCTCACTTTGCTCCCCTACCATCCCCCATTCCCAGCCACCCCATTACAATTACATTTATAATAACCTGTCCCTCCCCTTCCTGTCCTTATCAGCCATCCACACTCCACTCCCTGTGTGCCCCTACCCCCTCCCCTTCCTGACATTATCTAACCACTAACACCTCTCCTTCCTGCTCACACTTCCCACCTCTTACACCATCACTACTTATTTTACTTCCTCTACACCCAACCTGTTTGTAAATTATAACTCCCTTATACTCATAACCTAACTAACACTACTTGCAAATCTAACCTATCATGTAGACCTTTCCCAACCCTGTCTAATCTCTCCTACCAAATCTACCATCAAATCTTTCTCCCCTTCCTACCCCATATTAATCTCCCCATCTCTCTTCAACCTCACCTTTCACTGCTATCACAAAGTCATTATACTTGACATCTACCCCCACTCCTATATACCCAAGCCAAAACTACTCTACCACCAGTTTTTCTCAGTAACATGCCCTACCACAGTCCCCAGCGACTTACTACTTGCTGGTGACATTCATCCTAATCCGGGCCCACCCTCCCACAACCTTAACCCTACAGCCACAAACAGCCCCCTCCCCTACATCATCCCACCACCCACTCCCTGCTCAACTTCCCTTAAATCAAACCTCTCAGTACAAACACCTTTCTATGTATGCACTGAATATACAGAGCGTCACAAACAAAATCACTGAGCTACATGCTTGGATAGCTCAAAACACCCCACATATCCTAGCCCTATCAGAAACCTGGCTAAAACCACACATAACTAACAAATAAATACTGCCACCTGGTTACAACATCTATCGCTCTGACAGACTCAACGAAAAGGGTGGTGGTGTTGCCATTCTCCACTAAAACAGCCTTAAACTCTCCACCATCTGCACACCTATTCCTGATTTCCACCCAGCTGAACTCATTATCCTCAACTGCCATCTAAACCCCCATAAGACATTTGTCATTGCCTCCATTTATATTCCCCGTGGAAATAATATTCCAATCCTAGAATCAATCCTCACTTGGTTCTCTCTCAACATACCCTATGAAACTATCATCTTAGGCGACGTTAACATAGACTGGTCCAAACTTTCTACTAACTCCCCACTGACCTGCATCAACTTCTATGGATTCCATCAACTGATATCATCCCCTACTTACCTACACAACAACACCTCTTCCTTTTCAACTATCGACAGACTTTCACTACCTCTCCCAAGCTTTACCACAATCCAACTACCTTACCAAACTCTTTGAGTGATCACCTTCCTACTAGCATACTATGCCACTCTTCACAAGTAAACAAACCCCACTCTTACAGAGACTGTCATAGCTTACATAACTTAAATACTACCAAATTCAACTCTATCCTCTCTAATATCAACTGGTCCATCCTTAAACACCTGCCTCTGAATGATGCTGTTCACAAATTTAATAGCATTTTCCTTGATATTCTCAACTCCCTAGCCCCTATAAGACATATTAGAATCAAGTCAAACTTTGCCCCCTGGCTCTCTAAGGAAACTAAATCACTCATGCAAAACCGTGACAATACCTGGAAAACATGGACTAAGACTAAACAAACCTCCCTTCTTCTCAAATACAAAGAACTTTGGAATCTTGTCAAAAGATATGTCTGTAAGGGCAAAAAATATTATTATAACTCTCCCCAGAATAACTGTAAAACACATCCGCAGAAATTCTGGTCCACCTTAAAGAAAATCCTCAATCCAGGGTCCCCCTCAAACCCCTCTCCTTACCCTAACAATAGCCCACTAGAAACTCCTACCTTTCACAACAGAAACTTCATTGAAACTGTCCAAAAACTTACTCCCTCAAACCACTACACAATCACCATCTATGTCCCTCCCAAGCCTCTAAACAGTAATCTCTTCTCCTTAAAACCAGTCCCAACCTCATATATAAAATCACTCCTTCTAAAACTAAAATCTTGATCTCCCTCCTCTGACAACCTACCACCCACTTTCCTCAAATTAGCTGCTGAATCCATTGCTTATCCAGTATCTACCTTGATTAATAGATCCATCCAGGAATCTACAGTGCCAGATATTTGGAAATCCTTCTTCACCACCCCATTGCATAAAGGGGGAAACTCTACAGACCCATCAAACTTTTGCCCAATTGCCATCCTCTCTCCAAACTCATGGAAAAATGTGTACACTCTCAACTCCTTCACTATCTCCTCCAACATAACCTCCTCACACCCTCCCAACATGGCTTCTGCCCTAACCACAGCACCTCTACAGCTCTCCTGTCATTTACTCACACAATAGCCAAAGCTCGAGACAAAAACCTCCTAGTATCCAGCCTCTTCCTTGATCTCTCAAAAGCTTTCAACACTGTCTCTCACTCTTTACTTCTGACTAAACTTTCTAACCTCAGTCTAGCTCCCTACACCCAAACCTTCTTCTTTAGTTATCTGTCTGACAGACAGCAATCTGTTCATTGGCTCTCCTCTAGCTCACCTTACCTCCCAGTAACCACTGGGGTGCTTCAGGGCTCCATCTTGGGTCCCTTCCTCTTCACCATCTTTACAAATGAACTATATACCTTCTGCAAGCAATCAGTACTAGTCCAATATGCTGATGATTCAACACTCATCTGCTCTTCCAATAACATCTCTGACCTTCACACGCTCATCCAAGACACCTTTCTATCTGTGGAAAAATGGCTAGCTGAAAATCTACTTATCCTAACCCCTAAGAAAACCAAGCTTCTGTTATTCTTCCCCCAGATGCACTCTCACCTAAAATCTAACTTTCTTATCTCATCCTCCAATAACACCAAAATATAACCTGACTCCCACACAAAACTTCTAGGAACCATCATTGATGATGAAATTAAATTTAACCTACACATTCTTCAAAGTATAAAGAAAACTCACCAAAAGTTATGCATGCTCTACTGACATTGTAGATGCCTGACCTACAATGCCAGACTGTCCGTATCACAGGCTCTTCTTCTCCCCTCCCTTCTCTATGCCACCCCTATTCTAACTAATATTCAAACAACTACCCTGGCCAAACTCCAACAAACTTACCACAAAAAAGCAAGGTTCATCACTGAAAATGGGCTCCTGGCCCAGTTGGACCAACCCGGTTAACAAATGTCAATAAATAAATAAATATAACAGTATATGAATTATAGTATTGATCCAGATGAGGGGTGGGGGGAGAGACAAAAAGTCCATTAACAACTGTTTATGCTTCTATTTTCCACAACAGTACTGCTCAATACTCTGTGGGTCTGCCCTCACTTTACATCTACCTATGGACCATAGCTTCTGTAGCACAAACATTCCTATTTACTGTCAGCCTGGAATGGTAAAGGGCAAACTGTGACAACTCTGGTTACATGACTAGAGGGGACTTGTACATGTTAGGGTTACATATATGGCACAGAAGAGGCATCCTGAACTGCTGCTGTGTGAGTGTGCTACTGGCATACTTCAACTGGTTTTCTATCTGTGTCCATGATTTTTGGCAACAGTGACCACAAGCCGTGACAGTGTGATACTTGAGAGACATGTATCAGGAACATACCTTTCAACCTCTTAGAGCATGAAATCTGACAAAGCCATAAATAAAAGCAGGACAAAGTCCCAAAAATAGGAACAATTTTAAATATTGCTCTTACAAACTTAGAAAGTTGATAGAATAACAGGTTTTGCATTTGCATGTATTTTCTGAAGGATATGAAGTCTGAAACTTAAATGTCTAGCATTATTTTCTAACTTCAGTCTTTAATGATTTGCCACTAATTTGCCATAAAACCACAACTTTATGAAAAACGGACCATAAATCTGAGGCAAAATTCTGGACATTCTGCAGAAATCCGTACAGTTGAGAGATATGATTCGGGAAGTATGCATATGTACCTATCCTGCTGTCATTTGCAGGCATATGATGGGACAGTTGAACAGTTGTCCACAGTTTATTAGTATACCCTTCATACAGCTACTACCAACCTTTCCGTACCAGTAAAACCTGTGGAGAAAATATCTGTTAACATTACCTGACTGTTTTTACATTTATTCCTGATTCCTTGTGTGTAGATATGCACACATCTTAGTACTACTCCCTGGATTCGAACCATGTCTGTATGTCATAAATGAACAACTAAGCTACTTCTCATCACACTGAGCTACTGCGGAAATACTGTTTCATATTTCACTAGTTTCAGCCTAATAGTCTCTTGGCTAGACAGTCTGAATTGTAATCCTGTGATGCATGCATGACAGATAGTTATTGTACTGTGCATTAATCTTTTGGATTACTACAATATGAGAAGCAAAGGTTAACACAAGGCAATTCTGCATGGAACACGCATTGATACTTTACACATTACTATTCAGGGTTCAGAGCTTAGTGCAGTATATATTTCACATTTCATTTATATCTTGTTTTACAGCTCCACCATCTACAGTTTTTCTTAACAGCTGTTTCACAGAACAACCTTGGTTAATGTATGCTGTCACAGCCATATTTGCTGTGAAGAACCCGTATACATTCTATATGTCTATAACAACATACCAGAGTAAACACAACAGTTTTTGTAGGGATATTTATTGCACATCAATATTAGTCAGGCAAACCTTTTTTATTTATTCATTTAACACAGTAACAGTATACTTAAAAGCAGTAAGCAATGTACTCCTACTTAGCTATTTGCACAATATACTGCAAAATAGATTTGTAATCACCAACCTGTCGGTGCAGCCTCAGCAGTCTGTCAGCATGGGCTTCGACATTACTAGCCCTCTCTGCTGTAGCTGTAGGGGAGAAAAACAAGCATTATGCATTCTTGTCTATGACATTCTCAGGCTAGTATTTGCTACAAACTACTTGATAGTGATACTTATTCACTACTAGAGTATTCCGTGCCCATGCATCTTGGAGCTACTGGGCCCAGAGTGCCCCCCTTCCTCCACTTTAGGTTTGCATAGTGGTGCTGTATGCTCACCAGTCCAGGGGATGTCAGTAGCAATGGTGAGATCACATGCAAGATGGTCCCAGGCCTCTGCTTTGTATTGTGAGCCCTGGAATGACCCTGCAGCAGTCTCTTCTCATGGTTTTCTACAAGGAGTCCAGCCATGACCCTGGACTCCTGAATGCTCCAGCACTGCACCTGAAAGCTCGCTCCTTCACCTACACCAGCCATAGTACCTACACAGATGGACTATAACAGATTCTGGCTGTATTCCCTCCTGTGCCATTTAAATAAGGCAGTATTCCCACACTTTGCTGTCATTGGACCATTATGAACATGTTAAGCATCACTAAGCAATGCACACATCCGCTAAGCTGAATTAAACATTGCTTAAAAGGGTGTATGCTGAGCACTGCTTAACAGTGAGCAAATCTGCTTAGCTGAGATGCCTGCTGCTTAGCATTCATGTCTAAGCAATGGTTACACCTGCTAAGCATAGCTGAGCATTGCTAACCTTTGCTCACTTTTCATTTTTTAAAAAATATCAGAATAATGACTTAATTTAGTCAGTGTATATGATTTACTTTACATGACATCATTCTATGTGTTTTCATTACATTAGCAAGTGGTGTTCATAGGCTCATAGGTTCGTAGGTAGGTACTAGACTATTGGCCCTAGGGCCTTTATAAGCCTAAACAAAAAGGTACCCTGGCTTTTTCTTGAAGAGTGCTAATGAGGAGCTTTGTTTGATATAGACAGGTAGTTTGTTCCAGAGTATGGGAAGTCTCTGGGACAGGAATTTATTCCTCCAGCATGTTCTGTTTATTGTGGTGACAAGGTTTAGGTCCCTAGAGCGTGTAGCCTGGAGGGATTGGGATTCCTTTAAGTGGAGCATGTCCAACAGCTCTGGGTTTGACATAGCTTTGCATGTTAGGCAATATGCGACGGAGTAAAGCTGGAGTTTTTTGAGACGGTCTGCATAGGGCATCTGTTTGAGGCCGGTAATCCTCTTTGTGAGGTATTTCTGTGGCCTTTCCAGTTGTTGTAGATGTCTTGTGAGGTACATACCAAAAGGGGTGCTGTACTCTATAATGGGTCTAATGAGTGATGAGTAGAGGGGAATAATGACCTCTTTTTTCCTAGATGAGAAACCTTTTGTGATGAGGTGTGCCAAGTAGAATGATTTCCTGACTACTGTGGCTATGTGATTATCAAAGGAGAGACTACTGTCCACCTGTGTCCCAAGGTCTCTTATCACACTTTTGGTGTTAAGTAGATTGCCACCTATGTGGTAGCTCATGAATACAGAGTTTTTACCAAAGGGGATGACAATGCACTTTTTGGCATTGAGCTTGAGGCCATGGCTTTGACACCAGGCATCTGTCTCAGTGAGGCCCTTTTGTAGGATGTCCACATCATTAGGAGTTTCGATTATGGCTCCTAGTTTGCAGTCATCTGTGAATTTCATTAGCCAAAGACCTTCTGTGGTAGCCTGTACTTCAGAAAAGTAGATACCAAACAGGAGAGGACCCAGGACTGAACCTTGTGGTACTCCACTTTTCACTGGTCTGAAGTCGGATTTGGAGTCTGCTATTTTCACAGTGTGGGTTCTGTCAGTGAGCCAGTTGGCAACCCATCTTGTGACATAGGGATTTATACCTAGTTTAGTAAGTTTATCTATAATTCCAAAGTGGGGGATGGTGTCAAAAGCCTTGGCGAGATCTAGATAGGCTGTGTGAACCACCTTACCCTTGTCTATGGCTTTGGTGACTGCTTCAAAGAAGTCTATCAGGGTTAGGAGACATGATCTGCCTTTTACAAACCCAAACTGGGTGGGTTCCAGAGTTTGGAGATTATGAATGTCTTTGTTTATAGGTTCCATGATGATACGTTCCATGGCCTTGTAGACCAGGCTCCTTAGGCTAATGGGGCAGTAGTTCCCAGGGTCCATGGTGGCTCCCCCTTTGTGGAGTGGGATAACCATCACTGTGCGCCATTTAGTGGGCACAAAGCCTGAGGTGAGGTTATGACTGAACATGGTGCTTATGTGGGGTGTCAGTTCATTCTGTGGTTCATGTAGAATGCAGCCTGGGATGTTGTCAGGTCCCATGGATGCTGTGTTCTTGGCTTTGGAGAGTGTGGTTTTTACCTGTGCAGCCATGATTACAGGAACTTTGCATTGTTCTGGTATAGAGATGGGCCCTTTAGGGGGTGAGAGAGGGGTAAAGTTAACACTGAACCTATCTGCCAGGATGTTGGCAATGTCAGTTGGTTCTGTATATTTAGTTCCATTGTGCTGTAACTCAGAGCAGATCTGAGTGTTGCCATTGAGATTCTTGATATAGATATAGAATGCTTTGTGGTTGTCTTTAGAATCAGTGGTGATTTTATTTTCATAACTAGCTTTGGAGGATTTTATGACGGATCTCAGCTTCTTACTGAGGCTGACCAGGGAGTTCTTCCAATCGTGAGATTTTACTCTTTTTTGCAACAGTTTCTTTCTTCTGTTGTAGAGTTTGTTTGTCGTAGGGGACCACCAGATTGGCTCCCTTTTTTTGGAGGATAGCATCTTGGTTCTGTTAGGGATAGCACGATCCATGCATTCATGTAAGTGCTTATAAAGTGCATTTGTGTAGGATTCAGCAGTCATACCTCTATTGTCTGCCTGCATGTGTGTGATGAAGTTTGCCACTTCTGTCCTAAGAAGTGTGAAGTTGGCTTTGGAGAAATTCTTTATGGTGGTTTCCCTAATGGGGGTGGGGTGGGATGTGGATATCTAGGGTGATTAGTTTGTGGTCGGATCTGACCAATGAGGAATTGACCTCTGGTGTGGAACACTGGTCGCCCATCTTGGTATTGACAAGGTCTAGGATATTGCTGCCCCTGGTGGGGGTGTGGATAAGTTGATCTAAGGCATTGGAATTTAAGAATTCCAGAAAACATTGAGCAAAAGAGTTGATAGATTAGTAGTTTTCCCAGTTAATGGTGGGGTAGTTGAAATTGCCCATTATTAGGGTGTTGGGTTGTACCCTAATATTTTCCAGTGTATCAAAAAATGAAGAGTGGAAATCCTGGGGCATGGTGGGGGATCTGTAGCAAGTTACAATTTGGGTTGCAGTCTTGTCCAGAGTTAGTTGCACATGGATAATCTCGGATGCATTATACTGAGCAACTACCCTGGAGGTGTGGATATCTTTAATGAATATGGACACGCCTCCACCTTTATTGTTTCGGTCCAGGTTAGGTGGTCATAAGGTGTGGTATGAATTATAACCTGGTAATGCAGGGGTGCTCTCTGGAGCCTTGAACCAGGTCTCTGCCACTGCACAGATGTCAATGTTCTCAATTTTGAGGAGTGCCTCGAGTGAATGCATCTTGAGGTTTAGATCTCTAGCATTGAGTAGCATTACCCTCAGATTTTGCTTGCTTTTACCTTTTACAGTGGTGAATTTGTCATCTGAACCTTGCCTAAAAAAGGCACTATAGGGGTGGCAAGAGCCTTAGCCAGCATCTGGAATTCCAAGGGCGATAGGTACAGGCCATCTCTGGCAAAGCATCGTGGTCTGTCGATCATGTCATCCCAGGCAGACAGATACTGGATCCCCTTAAAATGACACCAGAAGCTTAGCCAGTTGTTGAAATCAATAATTTTGTCCTTGTACTGTGGTATCATTCTAGGTGATGGCAGGATGCTACTCAGGGCTAGGGTCATACCTGCCTTGGCTACAAGATCGGAGAGCTCCTCCATGTCTCTTTTCATGTAGTCCAGGGAGGTTTGCCTCAAGTCATTCACACCAACATGGACAATGACAGAGTCATATTTGTACTTGTTGTGGAGTGATCTGAGTGCATGCATTATGTGGCAGATCCTGGCACCCTACAGGCAGCTAACAATAACTTTCTCCTTTTTTAGCCTGGTGAGTGGAACATCAGTATACCTCACTATAGAGTCATCTATGACTAGAGTGTTGGGTAAGTTGTTATGCCTTATGGGCTGTGGTTGAGTGGCACACTGAGTTTGTGGGTTATGTGACATTTGGGTTGTGTTGAGGGGTGGAGGTTGCTTGCGTTTCTGCTTTGGAGGTATCTGTTGCTTGAGCAGATTTTTATTGAGATCCTCCATGAATGTAGGTGTGTGTTTTGTGTTTCTATGTGTCTGTTTTGGTGGTGTAGGTTTTGAGGGACTATGTGATGAGTTTGGTGTGGTGCAAGTGTTTACCTTCTCCTCTTGACTGTCTAGTCCAATCTTGGGTAAAGCGAGCTTTGCTTCCAGTTTGGCTACATAAGTGTATCTCTCACAGGTTGTAGTGTTGGGTGATAGGATGAAAGGATTGTCTGTGTACATGAGGCAATTGCTGCATTGTCCTAAGATGCCCATATTCATCAGGTAGACAGGAGAAAACACTAGGAACTGACCCTTAGACATGCCTGGATAGGTGCTTAGTTATTAAGTACTAAAAACTGTTTTCCTTTAGACAAGTGAGGAAAGTTGAGTGCTGTAGTAACTTATAGCTTATTTAGTGCTTACAATGAGTTCTGAACAAGTGCTGAGCTCAAAGAAACAGATTTGAGTGCTAAAACTAAAAACTGGGTAGTTCTGAGGGAAATTTTGAAGAGCAGACTTTATGGCACCAGGAATAGTTTAACCCTAGCTAAGCGGCAATGCATAAAATGTATTTTTTTTTTTTTAGTATAACAGTAGCAAATGAGCAAATTGATTTAAACAGATTAACCATTTAACCAATAGAAAGCTAAAAACTGAGCCCCATTCCAGCAGTCTTTGATCAGACAAGTTCTAACTGCACACTCCTGCCACTAGGGTGCAGGGGAACCTTCTCCAAAAAAAGATGGATTAGTGCTCAAATTATACAAACAAAGCTAGATTCAACAGGTCTGAATTTAGTTTATGCTACAGCAAACAAGGTGTGCCAATTTCAGAAAGAAACAGTTCAAATAAGCAGGCACAATAAGCCTTTAACCAGAAACTGTCAGGTCAGAAGGGCAGAATCTACCCTCTCCTCCCACAAGAGTGCAGACCATACTTTCTTTATAAGAAATAACTGGCCCGAAGCCCAAGTGCTTAAACCAGAACTGATACACTTTTAGAATAACAGACACTAAGCCTTCAATCAGCATCTTCCAACTTAGAAGGATGTAAGCTACCTGTCGTGCCACAACAGTGCAGACCACAAACCTTCTTAATGTAAAACAACTGGTCTGAAGCCCAAGTGCTTCAACCAAAGGCTTAGAATAACAGTTAAATTTAATCAGGCTACTAACAAGCAGTAATAAATGCAGCAGAAGAAATGCAATTAAGTACTATTAAGAACCAGCAGCAAAAGCAAAATAAAGTAATAAAGTAGGAAGCAACACAAATACAGTAAAAGCAGATGAATAAAGTGCAATTTTTTTATATAATAGAAAAGGAGCAAACTGATTTAAACAAATTACCAAATGAACCAGTAAAAAAGCTCAAACCTGAGCCCTGTTCCAGCAGTCTTCAATCAGACAAATTCTAACTGCACATTCCTGCCACTAGGGTGCAGGGGAACCCTCTCCAAAAAGGATGGCCTGGATTAGTGCTCAAGTTATACAAACAAAGCCAGATTCAGGATGCCTGAATCTAGTGTATGCTACAGCAAACAAGGGGTACCAATTTCAGAAAGAAACAGTTCAAATAAGCAGGCACAATAAGCCTTTAACCAGAAATTCCCAGCTCAGAAGGGCAGAATCCAGCCTCTCCTTCCACAAGAGTGCAGACCACAAACTATACTGTATGTGACACTTGTGTATACATTGGTGGTTTCATGTGTTATATGCACTCACACTTTCATGTTACACCAGCTACACTACCCTGGTTGACAAAAATCAGTTACTGCATAATTTAAGTTGAAAATAAAAATTTTAACACTGTTTTCCCATATAAAAATAACTTGTCTGTATTGATAATTGAACCATGAACACCTGCATCTAAAGCCGGGCCTCTAACCAGTACACTATCATAATTTGGAGATTTCAGCTGTATATTTTTATTTATCTTCTATGGAATGTTTAAGCAATGCTGAGGAGAGAGCCATAATGCGAGCACACACTCAGCTACACTTAAACATTCCTTAGTATGGAAAACATATTTATTAATGTTGGCCTTCCACATCTTTCTTGCTCTAGGAGGTTGAGAGGTACGTGAGGCAGGCATCTGGGTATTCTGCATAAACCTGTTGAGTTGATGGCTATGGCTGTAAGGCACTTTCACACGGCAGACATTTCTGTTTCAGTCTTCATACCCTGCAGGAAGTCCTTGCTACTGCAAACTAGGATGGTGCAGTGGTGCAGCGGTACTGTTGTCACCTCATAGCAAGAGATTCTCTGGTTCAATTCTCAGTTGGAGTTCCTTCTGTGTGGAGTCTGCATGTCCTCCCTGTGTTCATGTGGGTTTTCTCCGGGCACTCTGGTTTCCGCCCATGTTACAAAGCCATGCATCTGAAGTGTTTCTCCCTGGACCTCTGCTGAAAATTCATTTTGATCCAAGTCAGACTTTCCTGAATAAATAAATAATAACCTTTTATTCTGTCAGCTTTCAGGTTTTTCATTGCAATATTTAAAACATGTCCCTATTTTTGTGGCGTTGTTCCCCCATTATTTATGGCTATGTACGCTTTATTAATCTAGGAGGGTGAGAAGTATGTGAGGCAGGCATCTGGGCATTCTGCAGACACCTGTACAGTTAATGGGCTATGGCCGTATGGTGCTTTCACATGGCAGACATTTCTGTTTCAATCTTCATACCCTGCAGGAAGTCTGTGCTACTGCAAACCTTTTATTCTATTAGCTTTCAGATTTGCCAATTCAATATTTACAACGTTTTCCTATTTTTGTGGCTTTGTCTCCCATTATTTATGGCTTTGTACTGCTTTATTGCTCTAGGAGGGTGAAACGTATGTGAGCCGGGCATCTGGGCCTTCTGCAGACACCTGCACAGTTAATGGCTATGGCTGTACAGCACTTTTACAATGCAGGGTGTGTGACAAAAACCTGTCACATACCCCTTGCATTTCCTTACAGATGTACTAGCTATTTCAGTGTCTGCAGACACTGACATAGCTGTTTTATTAGCTGTCAGTGTCCGTGAACACTGACAGCACTTGCAAAGTGCCGTACAAATGCAGGAGGTGTGTGACAGAACCTGTCGCAAACCCCCTGCATAGTTTCTTGCTCCCCTAGCTATTTCAGTGTCTGCAGACACTGAAATACTCATTTTAATTTCATTTCTGTGTCCTTGGACACTGAAATACTTTTGAAAGTGCTGTATGGTACTTTCTGAGTGCAGGGGGCATGTTCAATGTCCGTGCACTACTTAAACACACCCCCTGCACTTGTTCACTGTTCATGTCCGTTTAGCCTTAACAGCAGCATGCCTTCATGAATATGCAAGATGCACTGCTGTTAATGCTAATGCTACATGGTCACAAACCACTCCATGCAAGAACAGAAGTATTCCTGCACGGAGTTTATTGAATCCAGGGGTATATATTCTTAGGTTACGCAATTAAAGGAATAGAAAAAAAGACTGAATTTTGTGATTTTTTTTTTGAACTGTTAATGAGATAGAGCAATGTGTAATATAATAAATGATGAAATAAGCACACCATTAAAAGAAACAGACCTGACCTTATTAAAACTGTGAATATTTTCAGATTATGCGAATGTACTACTATGTTTTTAAAATAATTAACCAAGGGAAAGATGTGTGTGTAATCCAAAGTGTGAGTCCTAAAGGCTAAAACATGAATCATAATGGCAAAAATGAGAAGTGCAAAAGTTTTCATCAGAAAGTAAGTGAAAAAGTTTTGCAACAGAAATGGATATGAAAAAAGTTGTGTGATAATGCATTGTAGCTGTTAAAGAAGATGAACAATTAGCTCTTGCAACTGAAATCCAAGCATTATATATTAGGCGTGGATATCAATACATGGCAGCAGGATTTGTAATGCATTTATTAAACTCTGTAAAGTCTATGTAAAGTAGACATTTTCAAAGATGTGCAAATGTAAAGGAACACGTTCAAAATGATTTCCATTTGTTGAACAAAACCAAGAAAATGAGTTGTTTATCATCTGCTATACATTGACTGGCCATTAATATTCAAAAAAACAAGCACACTGATTGGACAGCCCAACCAGCGTGTTCATTGTTAATCGAGCATATACCAATAGAAAAAAGTCAAGTCACTAAAGTACCATTGAACAGCCATACTTTTTTTTCTATTGGTATATGGTAGACAGGTATTAGTCTGAAGGAAAGAAAGTCTAGAACTGAAAAACATGTCATTATTTAGTGACTTCATTTCTCATAAAACTTCTGCTTTTCCAACAAATCACTGAGGAATGAAGTCACTAAATAATGACACACATTTCAGTTTCAGATTTTCTTTCCTTCAAACAATGCACAATTATTCTTGCAGATTTCTAAGTTTACAACAGCAACATTAACAGTTGGTCCCCTCATATATTTATGCCTTGTCCACATTTCTTGAAATAAGTGGTTGAGAGGTACATACAAGGACAGAGAATATACAAGGAAAATCAAGTAAATTCTATAAAACTAAAGAAACATACCTGATTTTCCTTGCATTTTCCCCTGTTTCTCTTGTACCTCTAAACTGTCTGGAGGGTACAGTTTTTTTTTTTTTTTTAAGTAGCAACAGAGATTGTCCTTTCTCTGTTGCTTGCTTTCTGAAGCACTTTCTAAAGCACTGATGTACAGTGTAAATATGGGAATGTAAGTCTCATACACATGCACAGTACACCATCAAAGGGCAGAATCCATAAACGAAGACTCCATACCTCTCAACTGTCCAGATTTTTGCAGAATGTCCAGATTTTTGCCTCATATTTTTGGTCTGTTCCTCATAAAGTTTGTGATTTTCTGGCAAATCACCAAAGATTAAAATCACTAAATAATGGCATACATTTGAGTTTCAGGCTTCATATCATTCAGGAAATCCATGCTAACACAAATCCTGTTATTCCAGCAACTTTTTTACATTTATATGAGCAATATTTAAAACCTGTTCCTATTTTGGGGCTTTGTCCCCACCATTATTTTAGGCTTTGCACAAATTTATTGTGCTAAGAAGTTGTGAGCTATGAACAAAGTGGAAGAACACCATGGCTCCGTTATACAAAAACATTATTTAAGAAAAGTAAGTCATTTCTTTCTTAAATAATTTAATTGTTTAATAGCAATAACCCATGGCAGGGTGTGGGTAATGCTGGATTTACCCATGGATGGCTTTGTTTGGACTTTACCCTCATGACTAAACCACACCAAAAGTGTAAAAAGATTTGATATATTAAAGTCAGAAAATGCCTCTGCAATACTGAGACAGAAGTGAAGCTCTGACTATTGGCAAGAAATGTTGATAAGTGAAAAGAAAAAAAAGTGAAATCTGAAGAAGATATGCACTGTTATATCTGTAAATACTTTAACAGCACTAGGGCTAGAAGTCTCACTAAACTGGTGTGTACACATTGCTCACATACTCAGACCATGGGTGGAGTTACTGGTTCAAAAACTACTGGCATGTGAATGCAAAAATAAGATGTACCAGGTCCTTTTTTCAGATAGTAGCACATGAAGTAAATTATTTTGTGTTTTTCAGATAGTAGCACATGAAGTAAAGTCTTTTGTGTATATATATTCTCATGGTTGAACCCTTGGTAGGGATTAGATATCCCAAAGGAGCTTAAAGAGGGGCAGAGCTGCCATGAGGGGTAAAATCACTCATGTTAACACAAATGCTCTGGAACAGATAGTCCGCACTCCCACTAGGGACTCTAATATTCTGGACATAGTACTCACTTACATGGGGGGGGGGTCACTGTACTTCCCTATGAGTGATGCCCTCTGTGATTAGGTCAGACCACAAATCAGTCTCATTTGAAGTAACTACTGGAAATGACACCCTCACAGGAACAAAAATTATAAGAAAAACTTTATCAGAGCTAACTACAGCCTACTAAGTGATGATATAAAAAGGTTCATACTACCTGCACTCACAGATATCAGTGATCACTATGCAGAAGTGCATGCAAATGCCCTGTACAAACACTTAAGGGACTGCATAAACTCTGCTGTACCTGACCAGTTCAAAACCAGGTCTTCCCATAAAAATAAGCCACCATGGTGGACTTCAAGTATAAATAGATTATATAACAAGAGGAAGAAACTGTTGCCCAAAAGCAAGAGGGATATCACTCTGCAGAGGAAGAGTTTCCTCCTAAGTCTACACAAGAAAATTAGAAATCTTGCAAAGTATTGTAAAGCAAATTACGAAACTAAAATCACATCCCTAGCTAAGGATAACCATAAGGCATTCTTTAAATACATCTGAAGTCTAAAAGGGAATGCACAACTATGTGCTGAACTAGTTGTAAATTAGATCACTCATACTGCGCCGGAAGATATGACTAACCTGCTATCTGACAGATTCAGCGCAAACTTCACACCCCCATCCCCACCTACCATATCCTAAAGCATACCTGACACCGGCCCTCTGCCTAGTATCTGTACAGAACAGGTCATCTCTATGCTCACCAAGGCCAAAAACACAGTCTCAATGGGACCAGATAATATCCAGGTTGTTTGCTACACAATCTAAAACAAGACCTAGTGTGGCCACTTGGCATTCACTTTAATCATAGCTTGAGAACTGGCTATGTTCCTGGAGAATGGAGAACAGCAACAGTAATCCCTCCTGCACAAAGTGGGGTCATCAACTGACCCTAGGAACTACAGACCCATAAGTCTAACCAACCTCATATGCAAGGCCATGGAAAAAAGTATCATGGACATTATCAAGAAGGACATATGTGACCTCCAAATGTTGGATGCAAACCAGTTTGGCTTTGTTAAAGGTAGATCATGCTTATTACATCTGGTATACTTCTTTAAGAATGTCACCAAAGCCATGGACAAAGGTAAGACTGTGCACACAGCTTATCTCGACCTCCTCAAGGCTTTCAACACAATTGCCCACTCTGGCATCATTCAGAAACTCTCAGAGATAGGGATTAACCCTTATGTTACTAGATGGATAGCCAACTGGCTCACCAACAGAACCCACTCTGACAAAATTGGTGACTCTACTTCCACCAGTAGACACATCAGCAGTGGAGCACCACAGAGGTCTATGTTGGGCCCCTTACTGTTTGCCATCTATTTCTCAGAAGTTCAGGCCAAAGTAGACGGCCTTTGGCTCACCAAGTTTGCTGATGATTGCAAATTGGGAGCAATCACTGAGTCCCTCAACAATGTCAACATATTACAAGAAGGTATACCACACAGAAAACACAGAAGCATCCAAGGACAACAAGGAATTCCAGTATAACTTTAATTTAATATAAAACAACCAGGTAATCTGATGAAGTAGCTTTGCCACAAAAGCGCTTATGAACCTGGTTGTTTTTTTGTTTTTGTGTGGTATACATTTTGACTTTTGCTGGATTTAAGTGCTGGCTGGGGCCTGAGGTTTGTGTCCTTACTAATATTACAAGAAGGGCTAACACAAACAAATTATTGGTGCCAAAGCCATGGTCAAAAACTGAATGTAAAAAATGCATTATAATTTCTTTGGAAAAAATGGAATTCCTTACATATTACAATATTGACCATATCCCCCTGAGTTCCAACCCAGTGGTGTGACACTTGGGAACAGAGGCTGATAGCAATCTGAACTTTGACTACCAAGTTTCCACAGTGGTAAGGAAAGCCTTCTATATAGAGCACCTCTTAAGCAAGGATATAGCATCCAGTTCAAGGAATGATATAACTCCACTGTACTCAAGCCTCATCAGACCACTAACACAGTATAATGACCCCTTTTGCATGTATCTCACCAGACACCTACAGCAGCTGGAGAGACCTCAGAGGTTTCTCACTAAGAAAATACTGGGACTCCAAACCATGAAACTATGTGGACAGACTGAAAGCTCTGTCACTTTATTCTGTATCTTATAGGCTGCTGAGAGGTGACTTGTGCCTGGCCTATAGGGCAATCTCCAACCCTGCCCTAATGGAAATGTTGTGCATCTGCAAGTCAAATGCCACAAGAGTCACTCACTTTAGGGATCTCAACCTAGCTTATGACATTAACAGAACATACCGGAGAGAGAGCTATGTCTCCCAGAGACTGGCGCTTCTCGGGAATAGACTTCCTAATCATGTAAAACAGAGATCTTCACTGCTCCTATTCAAATGCAAACTAGGTAACAGGATGGCAGACTGCAAATTCGCTTGTGAGGTGGCACCCACATCTGTCATGGACAGGGTTAGCTGGTGTTGATCACAGACCCACTCAGTTCATAAATTTGTTCTGTGAACTACCCAAAAAGAAAAAAAATGGGGATACTTGGGATTAGGACAGGTAGCTTACATCCTTCTAAGTTGGGAAGTGCTGATTGAGGGCTCAGTGTCTGTTATTCTAAAAGTGTATTAGTTCTGGTTTAAGCACTCAAGCTTCAGGCCAGTTATTTTACATTAAGAAGGTTGGTGGTCTGCACTCTTGTGGGAGGAAAGGCTGGACTCTGCCCTTCTGAGCTAGGAATTTCTGGTTAAAGGCTTATAGTGCCTGCATATTTGAACTGTTTCTTACTGAAATTGGTACACCTTGTTTGCTGTAGCATAGACTAGATCCAGGCCTGCTGAATCTAGCTTTGTTTGTATGCTTGTTGTTTGTTTGCTTGTTATTTCCTTGAAATGCTAATTCCACCTAAAACGCGGCTTTTCAGCGCTTCTGTGGATCCCTTGTGATATCTGCATTGCTTACTGTACTTATTTCCTTGTTACACTTGAAAGAAAGTTACTGTTTGTCATTTTTGCATTTAAGTTACCTGTAACACATTGCATTTAAGTTACCTGACACTTGCTCACTAAAGCAATTATATAAGTTAGCACTAAAAAATTAAAAGCACTACACCCTCACAAACTCCCCTTGAGTACCTTGTTCCCCATTGGCCCTTTTTTTAATTATAAAGGAATTCCCAATACTATTCTAGCATGTCCAAAGGTCAGTTGTCAATCTCCTCTCTGGTCCAGCTGGTGAATCTGGGAATATTAAGGCAATGTTACAACTGCCTCATGTACACAGACAACCCTCTCCTCCTCCCAACAAATTCCAACACATGTGACAGATGCAACCACATAGCCAAACTGGAGGCTAAGCTCTCTCAACTCAGTACTGGCATAACCAGTCAGGAGGAGAAGGAAACCACACTCACTACAATTCCAGTCTCACATAGACCTACCACAACAGCAAACCAAACACATAAACACACAAAAACATACTCGGAGGCTCTAAATAAAAATCTGCCTAAGCAGCAGAGACCTCCAAAGCAGACACCCAAGCAACCGCTACCCCAAAACAAAACACGTGCAACACATAGCTCACAAAGCCAGTATGCCGAACAGTCACAGCCCTTAAGGCTAAACAACACACCTGATACACTTGTAATAGGTGACTCTATCATCAGGCACACTGGCGTCCCGCTCACCAGGCTGAACAAGGAGAAGGTCACGGTGAGCTGCCTGTCAGGCGCTAGGATCCGCCACATAACACACGCACTCAGGTCACTCCAAGGCAAGTACAAATATGACTCAGTCATTGTCCATGCTGGTGTGAATGACCTGAGACGTACCTCCCTGGACTACATGAAAAGAGACATAGAGGAGCTCTCTGAGCATGTAGCCCAGGCCGGTATGACCCTGACCTTGAGTAGCATCTTACACTCACCAAGAATGATGCCACAATATGAAGACAAGATGATCAATTTCAACAATTGGCTTAAGTATTGGTGTCATTCAAAGGGGATCCAATGCCTGTCAGCCTGGGATGACATGCTCGACAAGCCATGATGCTTTGCTAGGGACGGCTTGCACCTGTCACCCCAGGGCTTTCGGATATTGGCAAAGGCTCTTGCTACCCCCATAGTGCCTTTTTTAGGCAAGGCTCAAAAGACAAACCCACCTCCATAGGTATCACAAGGGATAAGAAACTAAGAGTAATGCTACTCAATGCCAGAAGTCTAAACCTCAAGATGCATGCACTTGAAACTCTCCTTAGCATGGAGAACATCGATATCTGTGCAGTAACAGAAACCTGGTTCAAGGATCCCGAGAGCACACCAGCACTACCAGGTTATACCTCATACCATGCTTTTCGGCCCCAAAACCTGGACCGAACCATAAAAGGAGGGGGAGTATCAATATTCGTCAAAGATACCCACACCTCCAGGTTGTTGGCACAGCACAAAGCATCAGAGACTATCCATGTGCAACTAACAGTGGGTAAAACTGCCTTCCAGTTTATAGCCTGCTACAGACCACCCTCCCAAACCCAGGAACCCCACTCGGCCTTCCTGAGAACACTGGAAAATATGAAGGTCTCTCCAAACACCATTATATTGGGTGACTTCAACTACCCAAACATAGACTGGGAGCATTACTCTAGCTCCAACACCCTAGCCCAAAGGTTCCTAGAATTTATAAACTCAAATGTTATGGAACAACTTGTTACCACTCCCACAAGAGGGGAAAACATACTGGACCTGATCATCACCAACATGGGGACTCTATGCTCCAGACCAGAAGTGTATCCCTCACTGGTAAGATCAGACCATAAACTAATCTCACTGGATATTCACATCCTGACCCCACCCCCTGCCCAGAAAACCACAGTGAAAAACTTCTCTAAAGCAAATTTGACACTCCTCAAAACTGAGGTGGAATCTTTCATAGCCCCCGGGCCTGAGGAAAATATGGCCCAGACCGCAGAATCTTTTATAAACGCATTCTATGAACACCTTCAGGAATGCATGGATCATGCAATCCCAAATAAAACCAAGACCCAATCCTCCAAAGGCAGACGTCCTGTCTGGTGGACCCCAGCCATAAACAAACTATACAATAGAAGGACGAAGCTACTACATGATAGAGCAAAATCCCAAAAAGGGAAGGCATCTCTGATCAGTATTAGCAAAAAACTACGGGCACTCATAAAATCGTCTAAGGCCAGCTTCGAGAGAAAAATTGCACACGACACTAAGGATAATCACAAGGCTTTCTTTAGTTATGTTAGGAACCTGGGTGGGAATTCCCAGATATGCTCAGAATTAGTCCAAAATGACAAAAATACACGAACCCACAGACATTGCCAACATCCTAGCTGACAGGTTCAGCGCAAACTTCTCCCGTCCCCACCAAAGGGCAAATATCTATCCCAGCAGAGTGCTGCCCCTGACATCTCAGATGCTCAGGTAAGAGCCGCCCTCTCCAAAGCAAAAACACAGCATCAATGGGACCAGATGGTGTCCCGGGCTCGTCCTACATGAACTCCAAGAAGAGCTAAACCCAAACCTAAAACTACTGTTCAATCTCAGCCTTACTACAGGATATGTACCCAAAGAGTGGCGTACAGCAACAGTGGTCCCTCTCCACAAAGGTGGTGCCTCAACGGATCCTGGAAACTATCGCCCCATAAGCCTGACTAGCTTGGTCTGCAAAGCTATGGAAAGGATCATCATGGATCTCATAAATAAAGATATTGGGGACCTACAGACACTGGATCCTACCCAGTTCGGCTTTGTTAAGGGCAGATCCTGCCTCTTAAACCTGGTCGATTTCTTTGAAACAGTCACCAAGGCCATTGACGAAGGGAAGGTGTTCCACACAGCCTACCTGGACCTCGCAAAAGCCTTCGATACAATACCCCACTCGGGCATTATAGATAAGCTCACCAGCTTAAATATAAACCCCTATGTTACTAGAGGGGTTGCAAACTGGCTCAAGGACAGAACCCACATGGTTAGAATTGCTGGAGCCATGTCAGACTCCAAACCAGTTACAAGTGGCGTCCCACAAGTGTTATGGCACAGGCCAACACGGAAGGACTGTGGCTGACCAAGTTCACAGATGACTGCAAACTGGGCGCCATAATAGACTCTCTAGCCGACACAAGCATCCTCTAAAAGGGCCTCACAGAAACAGACAACTGGTGCCAGAGCCATGGCCTCAAGCTAAACGCCAAAAAGTGTATAGTCATCCCCTTTGGCAAAAACAAAGTGCCCACAAATTACCACATAGGTGGTAATCCATTAAGTACGGAAGAAGTAATTAGGGACCTGGGGACCCAAGTTGATAGCAATCTCTCATTTGACAACCACGTGGCCAAAGTGGTTAGAAAAAAATTTTATGTAGCCCAGCTAATCATGAAGGGATTCACATCTAGATCAGGGGAGGTCATTGTGCCTCTTTACTCATCCCTCATCAGGCCCATAATTGAGTACAATGCCCCTTTTGGGATGTACCTTACCAGACACCTGCAACAACTGGAAAGACCCCAAAAGTACCTCACCAAGAGGATCAAAGGGCTCAAACAGATGCCATATGCTGCCCGGTTAAAGAAACTCCAGCTCTACTCAGTGGCATACCGCCTGCTCAGAGGCAATCTGTGCCTGATGTATAAAGCCATGTCCAACCCGGAATTAATGGACATGCTGCACCTCAGAAAATCCAAATCCCATCGAGCTACACGCTCGAGAGACTTGAACCTCAGCACTGAAATAAATAGGACATGCTGGAGGGACAGATTCATAACCCAGAGGCTCCCTTCACTCTGGAATAAAATCCCAGTCCAGGTTAGGCAGAGTCCCTCATTGACTCTCTTCAAGAGGAATCTTGATGAGTGGATGGGAGATCGTAGGTTTACCCCGGGTATCACTTCTGTGTCACTGTTAGACAGAGGCACAGTATACTAACCTCGAAAAAGGGCATAGCAAAATTAATTTAAAATGGGTGGCGAAAGCCAAACACACTCTGGCTAGGCTTATAAATGCCCTAGGGCAGATAGCCTAGTATGAACCTATGAACCTATGAACCTATTAACATGGCTAGGCTTGTAAAGGCTCTAGGGCTGCTAGCCCAGTAACCTCTTATGAACCTATCAACCAGTGGACATGACTGAGTTACCATTGTTGATGCCAACTGAATGCCAAACTCTGAGCATGTTACTGGACATACACACTGGGGGTGGTTATCACTTTAGTATATGGGGAATGAATGAGCCAGCAGAACAAGAAAGGGTCTAATGGCTTGCAGGCAGTGGTGGCAAAAACTTTAAAGAAAATAGGTATGCTGTTAATTTTCTGAAGCAGTTACAAAATCTTACAGACCCATTAGGGTTAGGGACGAATAAAAAGGGACTATTTTGTCCACTTTTATATTTTTCTGTGATCGCGTATATTTTCTGTACCTCTTCCCTAATTGTTTGACCTTGGAATAGGTATATCTGAAATTATGTTTTTACTCCCAAGCACAAACTCCTTTATTTTTTGTTTCTGAGACATTAATAATGTCTATCCTATTGTGACTCCAGCACACGCTGTGAGAATCTTAACTTCTTTTGCAAATATAGAAACATCAGTCTTTTTATAAGGATCCAGAATATTTATGTGGTGTAATAGTTTGGCTTCCTTTTTCCTGGTTGTCTAACCTTATAATTCACTTCACTTACTTTTTCTATAACTTGAAAAGGTCTTTGCAACTTTACAAGTAACTTGTTTACAGCAGTGGGTACTAAATCGAGTATTTTATCTCTTGTCTTGAATGCTGTGAGATGAGCAATCGTGTTATATGCAATCTCTGTTTCTCTCTTTCTCTCTCTCTCTCTTGGGTCTCCTTTAAGCCACCCATGTGCTCTATTACTTTTGGCATTATAGTTCCTAACCTGTCATGCAGGTCTGAAAAATGCTGTCATGCTCCTTAAGGAAGTGTTTTTCTCTTCGCCTGTTGCATTTCATATCTCTATAAAGCCTCAAGGATACTTGCCATAAAGAGTAGTTCAAATTTTTATTTATTAATTTAATTTTATTCAACATTTGTTTACCAGTAAAGTCCGACTGGAAAAGAGCTCATTCTCAGTGGAAGCCCAGGAAGAAACACTCCAGATGCATGTCTTTGGAATGTGGGAAGAAACCAGCGCATCCAAAGGAAACCCACACAAATGCAGGGAGGACATGCAGACTTTGCACAGAAGGTACCCCAGCTGAGAATTAAACCAGATAACTTCATGCTGTGACGTGACAATGATAACCACTGCACTACTGCTCCACCCATGAAATGGTGTAAATCCAACTAAGAATACTTTATGGCAAATAGAAGACATGATAGCATGCGGACCTAGTTTCTCCAATCTACTACTGTAGCCTTTCATGACATGATTTTAAAGTATGTTAAAGTGTTCAGTTAGCCTGTCTGTGTGAGGATGGTAACATAGAAAAGAGTGACTGAATCAAACCTCACACACACACGAACAGCATCTGGCAAAGAAACTCTTCCAGACTGGTAGTCCACAAACAATATCTTTATTGTATTAACTTAGGATAAGCACTTTCGTTTTTAAAACTGAAAGCACGTATCCCAATTTAATACAGTAAAGATATCGTTTGTGGACAGACTACCAATCTGGAGGAGTTTCTTTGCCAAACACTGTTCATGTGTGAAGATGGTACACAGATCTCCTTGGTTGTATCACTTTAAAAAATTCCAAAGTTCCTGCAATACTCTAGGCTTAAATGGCATGCATCAGTCAGTAAGAATTTCTAACAGAATTCCTGCACTAGAAAAATCAGTAGTACTGCTTCTTTTATTATTGATTTAGTATTGACTCTTCATACTGGTATACTCTCTCTCTTAGGAGATTTCTTTGGATAATCAATAATTACTAGACTATACTGATTTCCTTTACTAAGTTTTCCAAGTGGACCACCAGTGTCCAATTCTATTTATTCAAATGAGACGTCCAGAAAGGGAAAATACATCAACTAATTTTTAACCCTAGCTTGGATATTGTTCTTTTATATTCAAGGCAAGCTGCACAATAAAAACATCCCTAATAACACTAGGCTAGAAAATCTAGCTAAAATCCTCAAACTATGAGGAAACTTTACTGCAAGTATTCTATACTTTCCACAAGATCTTTGGTTTCCCTGTAGAGCAGGTCATGACCAGGTCAAAGTATGGCTATGAAGTGAAGGTATGTTCCTATGGTCCCCTATGTTTTCTTGTTATACTTTTTCTAGCCCTACACAGTTTATCATTTTTCCACTAAGCCTTTTTGAAACTCACATGACTTACATGGAAGTCAGCATCATTTTCAGCAATATTCTTATGTGAAATAGAGGTAATTGCCACTTCAATAAATACAGTTACAGGTGTCTCACATTTATCTAATTCATCCTCTAAAAAGGCGTCCCATTAAAATAAAATTTTTCCACAAGGAGCACTGTTTTTCCTTTTCTCTTCTTCAGTATTTTGTTCATTTTCTTTAACCTTAGAGTCTTACTTGTTATACCTCTCAACCTCTTATTGCAAGAAATCTGGACAAAGCCTGACAAAATGGGGGAATGAAGGCCCAAAAATAGGGACAGATTTTAAATACTGCATTTATAAATTTAGAAAGTTGCTAGCCTAACAGGGTTTCTGTTAACATACATTTTCTAAAGGATTTGAAGTCTGAAACTCGAACATATGTCATTTGGTGACTTCAATCTTCACATCATCCCAGTGATTTGCTAGAAAACACAAATTTTATGAGTAACACACGAAAAATATGAGGCAAAATTCTGGACATTCTGTGAAAATCTGGACAGTTGAGAGGTAATCTTCTGTTTCTGTCTCTCTGGCTTTGTGTAACAAGGAGATGTTTAAGACTGTTCAGGTTTCTCTTTCCCTTTTCATCAGAGTGAGATACATCTGTTTCTTCATCATTCTCTACACCTACATCCCTTAGTATGCGCTTAACTATGGGCTCTTTATTGCTGCTTTCCACACTGATGTCCTTTTTATTTTAGCAAATGGAGATGTTTGGCAGCATTCCACTTCCCTATCAGTTGCCACATAGACTTTCTTTATTATGGTACCTGCTGAAATCTTTTATTAAGACTGAATATCAGGTTTGTTTAACCCTTCCAATCAGAACCAAATCTTATCTCATTTTTTTTTACTGGAACTAGGGCGTTATGGCAATATATCAGATTGAAACTTCCTCCCATATCTTCAGTACTTCTTTGAAATGGGAAAAGTATTGGTCACTTATCACGTCATATGTTAAGTTAAGCAATAGAACTGCAAAGTGTAACATTTATCCGTTAAGAGTTTGCATTTCTACCTGTGATACAGGTTATTCTCTCTTTTCTTCATCCACACATTTCAACTTTCTGTTTACTGTTTGCATTATGCTTACAAACATATTGTGATCTAATTAGTGGAATATTATTTCCTGAATCCAACAACCTTCATAACTTTTTCTTTTACCATAATGCTGCATTTGACAAGTATAGTGACAGCACAGTTGCAAAATGCATATTTTACAATTCTATCAGTTAAATGTTCAGGGTTATCACATTCAATAGGTTGATGATCCATAGGTATGCTTTTAGGTACAGCTTGCTGACGATCACTAACAGTTTCTACAGGCATAATATCGCTATCAAAACTGTGAAGTACCTATCTGTATACCATTTTCTAGACATATAAAATAAACCAACTCAGATGGTAACATTTTTCTTATTGGCAGGCAAAAATCATACTTAGGTATTGTTATTATTCTTTGGTGAATGCAAGTCTGACTTAGAGTTTGTAATCTCAGGTACCAATACATACTATACTAAAACAGCTAACTGTTTAGAAGACTTACGGTCATTCTGGAGTGCCCACTTTCTTAACTTACTACGCAGTATGCTTTTAAATTTGTCTACAGCCATAATTTCTAAAACTGTATTTACATTATTTGCTCCAGGTTCTAGCTACAGCTTTAAAATATACATTTTCATCTATTTGCGATCTTACCTGTCTGACCATACTGGATACTCACTTGTGAAACTTAAATGGCTGAGCTTCAGGTGAAGTTGCAGCCCTTGCCAAAAGTTCTCATGTCACTTTTTGTTAGTCATGTACATAGCACTATTGAGGTACACATAAGCTTTCAATGAGGTCACAGTTAAATGAGATGACAGGATTCCAGTCTACTTGGCTTGGAGACAGGTCTCTCTGTGTAACTTTCAAAAGTCATTAAATATTCCTATGTCATTTTCCATCTTTCCTTTCTTCAGAGGGACCATGACATCTGGGATTCCCAGTGAGGTGGGAGACAGATTCACAATTGTGGAGATCTGCTGTAGGTTAAGCAGGTGTTGAACAATGTCTACTCTCTTTTCTAGCTGTTACTCCTCAGTAGCTGCACTTTTTTATAACTATCTGATAGAATTTATTAAGACGTCATTTCATTTTTTAATTTTACAAAAAATTCAGCAATTAGACTTCAGTACTCACAGACTTTTGTCTTCAACAAAAAAAAAAAAAAAAAAAAAAAAACAATTACACTTTCTCTAATACAACCTCTTTTCACTGCCAAAAAGACTCTTTTCCAGACAAAGCCCCAATATAGTGACAAAAGTTTTAACATTTCCTTGGCACAGCCATTTTTACTTCTAATCCATATGCCCCCCCCCTCCCTCAGAGTGTCAGCAACACCAATCAGTCGCATCTATCATTTAAGTTTGTGCATGTGCCCCAGCTAGTTCTGCCAAGCCTCTTACCATTCCTTCAACATTCCATATTTTCATCTCCAGTTAACCTTCAATTATATACAAAATGTGTACCTGCCCCACAAAGAAATATTACCCAACATTTATTTCCCATAAATACCTCTCAGCTGTCCAGAGTTTTGAGGGATGCCCCTATTTTGTTCTTACACTTTCAGTCCCATGTCTCCTAAAATTGAAAATTATCTTGAAAATTTCTAACAAAATAAAGCCAGAATTAAAAAATTGTCCCTTTTTGGAGCCTTTTTCTTAATTATTTTTTTCTTTCGTCCATAAGTCATTGCTTGTAAATGTTGAGAGGTATGCACCACCCTTCCTATTCATTCATTAGAAGTTTCCCTTCTGTGTTTCCCTCTGATTGTTTTCTGCTTTTCTGCACTGTTCTATACTCCATTTCCACCCTTTAATCTGGTCAAAAAATAGATTTAAAAAGTTTAGTCAGTCCATACCTCATATTCTAGGTCTGTTCCTCATAAAATGTATGGTTTTCTGGCAAAATAAGCAAGAAATAAATTCACTAAATAATGACAGACATTTGAATTTTAGATTTCATTTTATTCAGAAAATGCATGGTAACACAAAACATATTATTCTAGCAAATTTTTAAGTTTATAAGAGCAAAATTTAAAATGTGTCCCTATTTTTGGGCCTTTGTCCCCGTCCCCCCATCCCCCCCATTATTTTTGGCTTTCTCCAGATTTTTTGTGCTAAGAGGTTGACAGGTATGAGTGAGTCCTTTCAAACTGATGAGTTCCCTCCCCATGTAGCCACTTCTTTGAGCATGTGAACACACTCAACCATGCTAATTCATGTACACAAGCTATGTTCACAAGATTTCATTGTCTAATTTTTCAGCTCACACTGGGTGATATGTTCCCTTAACACAAGCCCTGCTTAGTCCACAAATGGGTTAGCTGCAGTTTTCACAAAGCTTTTTTTCTCTTAGTTAACTATTAATGACCTTAGAGCCACACCATGCTTGAAAGGTAAACAATGGCAAACTCAGGATGATCATGGCCACTATGTTTCTGAATCCCATCAATGTTCTACACAAATTTACAGCTCTGTGCAATTTGGCTATGGTGGCAAAGCCTGTATGTAAAGGAGTACCGTAGAAATTTACTGGAAGATTAGACACAGCTCATTTGAATCTATAACTATAATTTTAGACACTGTTCCATTCTGTATAAATTTAAGTGACCATAAGATATGGTAGACATCTGAATTTCCAATGTCACAAAGAGCTGTTGTTAAAAGAATGTGTGACCTTACAGAGTAGTTTAAAACTGAACAATTTACCAATTTCATCCAAAACAATGTCAGCGGTGACACTGAGATATTCACAAGCGACACTACACAATACCACTATTCAAACTGCACTAAATTCAGAACTGAGCATGCACAACTTCAATTTAGGCCTGAATAATATGGCAGTCATTCTACTGTGGATAGAAGCAGATTATACAAAAAAATCATGTTAAAATTGCTGGAACATCACTGCTAATGTAATCATGTAAAGGTACAATTGGTAAGAATAAAATTATCGGAAAATAAAAAAAGGGGTCAGAGATGTGGAGGTGCTATTAATAAAGAGAATAAAGCCTGCAGCTTCTGCTCTGGGCTTTGTTGGAAACTAACCCTCATGGCAGAGATGTGAAAAAAGGCAGAAGAATACATAATAAACTCTTTCCTATCTAAAATAAAATCACAAAGGCAGTTAAGTCTGAAACATTTGTGTGTAGGGATAATGTTTCCCTGCTGCTATGAGATTCTGTGTTTCACATTTGCATTTAATTATTAACAGTTTACAGTATACTTCATTGCTTAATTTTGCAGGCCTGCATATCAAAGCCAGCTCAGATTTTAAACTAAATGTCACAGGCAGTCACGATAGCTTTTATTTGCCTGCAGGTAACAAGCTGAATAAGATCAAATGAGTTTTACGAAAACAATCACATAATGAGCTATTAACTACAAAATACTTCAATTAGCTCAATGAAAAAAATTAAGTAGAATATTATTCCAAATGTTTTGCATATTCCAACTAACACTTCTACAAAGGAACTCAGCAGGTAGGGTACCTTGAAAAGCTAAAAGATGAAAAGAAGTAGGGACTGCTGTATTTTACCATGCTGTGTAATGGCAGTGATTGATGATGAAAAAAATCACCTTTTCTGACAAAGTGTGTATCTGCAAATGTTGATCAGATGCCATGGGGTCATGAACCTTTGCATAGCAACATATGGCCAATGTAGTTTAGAGTTAAGATAAATTCCTGATATTTCAGGTTATATGGTTTTACAGTGATTAACAACATTAACATACTAGACAAGAATCTCATCACCGCCATCTTATTAGCACTCATCTGACTGACAACACACCAAATAATATTCCTCTATATTTTTACAATAACTAGAAACAATATTCTATAAAGCATAACAAATTGCATCAGTTACATTCCATACATTTATCTTGTTTTTCTCACACTTTTACTTGCAATTATATTTTATTTGTGTAATTTATAACTCTGTTCCTTATTACTGTTTTTATTTTATTTTGTAAAATATTTGGTCATATATATTGTTATACAAATTGCCGTCCTTTTATTGAATACAGTCGTGTTACATGTTCTTAGTGTAAGGACAATAATCTCCCCAGAATTCCACTGAAAATGAGGCCTCAAAGCTGGAGTGCCTAGTTAATAAATGTAGTCAAGGGTACACAGTTTGATTCTTCCACCTCCGTTTGCCTACTGTGTGACTCTGAGCAAGTCACTTGACCAGATATTCCTCCCAGATAACCCCTGAAATGAGACACTTGTGTCCAGTGGGTTTACTCAGATAACAGATGAATAATAAAAAAACAAAGACAAACAATTATGTTGAAACTTGACATTTAATATTACAGTGCTTAAAGATTCTAAGAGAAAAACTTATTTTTGAAATATATATATAATTCCATATAATTTATTTATTTAGGTAGGCAAAGAGAACCAGAATGCTTTTTTACAGTTATGACTTCATTAAAATGTAGATTAAAAGAAAAAGATATTGATACCAATGGTAATTTTGAGTGTAAAGAAATAGAGTAATGACCAAATAAATATAAAACAATTCATCAGTATAAATTATATATAATATATATTAATAGTTAAATTCCCTTTTCCCCACTGTAGTGTACTTCAGCGCCGCAATGTTTACTGTTTTGTTTCTTATCGGTTCGTTGAACTGATATTCACAAAAGTGCACTTTCGTTTAAGTGCACTTTCACGTAAGTAGTCCTCTACTTTTCTTTTTTGAAATAATGAAATTTCGACAAAGAAAATCAGACCCATATATATATATATATATATATATATATATATATATATATAAAACATATTGTATATAGAGAGGGGAAAGCAATAATGCAACGGAAACAAAGTGTTTCTGTTTAAAGTGTGATGAATATAATCATACAAGGTAAAGTAAACAAAATGAAGGAAACATTAAAAATGCCATACAACAAAGATATTATATTTTAATTTACACTGCTGCTGTAGTTCTAAATTGTGAATTGGAGTTCTTGTTTTTCTTTTGTGATGATGCATGACAAGAAATGTGCATTCAGCCATTCTCAATACTAATTTATTTTGTGTAATTTTATTACACATAAGTTTATGTCAACACTTCTGAAACTTTCACAGCTTTGTATTACAACTCCCTCAGTTCACAAGTCTCTTATCACATGTTATCAGGTACCACACTCATTTTGGCTCTCAAAATCCCGTTGTAGCAGGGAAATGGCAATTTACCATACTGCCCAAAACTGTTAGAACCATACATCTGTAACCATGTTTCTGCGTTGTTGCCTCACAGCAAGAGGTTCTCCTGTTCGATTCTCGGCTGGAGTGCGGGGAGTGCCTTCTGTGCGGAGTCTGCATGTCCTCCCCGTGGTTGGGTGGGCCTTTGAAAGACAGGCGTAAATGGGCATGCCCTCGTTGAAGGTTGAACGTTGAGCTGGCACCTCGACGTTCGTGAAAATCTGCTGCCAATCATTAGTGGACCGGAGGTCCGCTGTGGCGACCCTTAACTGGGAAAAGCCCAAAGACAAACAACAACAACAACTTAAACAGACATTAACAAAAATACTGCACTTGTTTTTTCTGTGATTTGCTATTACAGTTTCAAGTTTGATAATGTCAAAATCTGCCCGCTAGTCTCATATTGCCCAGTCATAATTGAGAAGTATGGCCCTGTCTTTTCATGAAGGCTTGACCTTCTTCTATTATTTTGGCTTCTGGCACACAAAAATATACATGTTTTTTTTATTTCCTCCTTTGTTTACAGTCTTAGTGATTCTGTGGCAAAAGACAAAGGCTAATAAGCAAATTAAAAAGATCTGGAGTGGGTACTAACCCAGCTGTAAAAAAAAAAAAAACAAAGAGAAACATTACATGAATTATGGTGGTAACAAGACTCTGTTAATGTTAGATCCCCCAAACATTTAAAGTAGACCCAAAATGTTCTTTAAAATTAAGCTAGATTCATCAGAATGAAACTGTCTTTTTTAATGCCTTTATTGAATTATCACTTGTGACATATGCACATTTACATTTATACAAGCATAATCAAATTGTATTAAATTAACATTAACAAACATAATAACTCACTTATATTGCTATATATCATATAACCTAAGCAGCATTACATAAATTATTCAATTCCTGCCCCTTTTTTAACAAGAGACATCTTTATTAAACCATCACTTACAACATAAGCAATCATACATTTATATAAATGAAAACGAACCACAACGACACAATCCTAGTTACAAGCATTTTACATCACAAACCATACTGATACACTTCCACTTGAAAACATTATACAGCACTTATAATGTACCCAATCATTTTAGTCAAACATTATATAGCTCATTTAAGTCCTGCCTTCTTTTAAACCTCATTCCTCCTCTGTATGTATTGTTCCAACAGTTCCTATTTTTTTCCTATGTTATTTGCTCCTACCCTTTTCTAAAGATTTCATTTCCAGTTGTTTTATCTCTGTTACTATATTCACTACTTCTAATATAGCTGGTTTAGATTTCGATTTCAGTTTTTAGTAATTGCTTTTTGGCAGCCACCATAATTAGTCACAGAAAGGCCTTACAATGTCTAGGAAACTCCAATTCTGTATCATAGCCAGGAAAAATAACCACCCTCGTCACACCAATCCACATGTGGGATGTACTGTTGGAGATGCTGGAATTCTTAAAGTCCGCCAACCCACCGTACTCCAGAATGAAGCTGTTTGGATCAATTTGCAAGTGTCAGACCTAGAAACTCTATTAATCAAATAAGTTATTTTTCCCCTAGGTCTTTTTTTGCCAGCCGTGCCTACCAGCTATCAAGCTTCCCCCTAATGGACTTGAATCAAGTCATTTTCTCAAATTTTGGGAGTTAGCCATTATATGTAATATATAAGGATGACAAGCATACATGTGTATGAAGGGGGGGGCATCATACAAGCTAGATGACACAGTTTTGTATCTTTACTCTACATGGAGAAAAGGTAAATTTTACTCTTTTATATTACCATCAAAGCCTTGCTAACTAAAGAAGTTAGAACTATAAACAGGTCTTCTTTTGTTTCCAGTAGAGGAGACATGGGTCTTAACAGATAATCATTTGCTGTTACACACAGGATGCAAAGAATGAATTACATATATATGTGTAGATATATATATATATATATATATATATATATATATATATATATATATAATGTATCTATTTAAGTATCTATCTATACAAAGAGGGGGATGTACAGATAGAGATTTATCTCTCTATCTCTATATAGATAGATAGAGAGATAGATCAACATGTTTTATTCACATTGTTAAAGCCTGATCAGTCAAGGCATGAAAAGTTGAGCCCAGATGACCGAGCCTGAGTGATGGAAAGCAGAGTCTTGGACTTGATCTCCTTCTGGACACATGGTAAAACATGTCCAGGAGGTGAATGTAGAGTGTGAGACAGGATGTTGGTGGAACCTATGTTAAAGCCCTTCCAAAGATTTGCCACACGAACATTCAATCCATTATTTCCTTGATTAACTGCACTTCAAACATTATACATATTTCTCATATATAATTCACTATTTCACTGATACCAGCTTTCTAAATTTATGCTCAGGGTAGAATTATCTGACATGGTAAAGTTTTAATTTATGAAGCTGAATCCCAGAGTAACATAAATTATGTGATAAAGGTACAGCTATGATGACTAAAACTATTCTGAAATGTAATACTAGTCTTGTGTAATGAATTGTAATATATGTTTGTGCTGTGTTTTGCTTGCAAGTACTAAATGAATACAGCTTGGCATACCCTGTAGTGGCCAGCAAGCATAGTCTCACCAGTAGCATTTTTAAAGGACTGCTGACAAATAGTTCATTGCAGGTGTAATTTCACTAGTAAAATGAGGCAACAGACATTTAATATGGCATTCCACTCTGTTCTACTTTAATATATTTATTTACATTTGTTTACCAGGAAGTTCCAAATGGACATAGGTCCTATTTCAGTGGAGGCCCAGGGAGAAAAGCTCCACAAAATTAGAAATGAGCAAAGTACATGAGCAATTGAAATTACAGTATTCAAGAAGATGACATACAATAAACATAGCAATTGGTTACATTATACAATATTAGAGAAACAATGAATTACATAGAAATAGTAGACTTAGCAATACCTAGCTAGAGACCAGGAGTCATTAGAAGGCTGAATGTACAGGTAGTACTTAAGATCTAACATATTCTGTACCAGCTAGTAAGACCTCAGATATTTATACAATGTTGGGGTAAGAATTCAAGGGAGAAAGACAGGAAGATGGAGGGTTTTTAGTCAGGATTGGAACAAGGACAGAGGCAGTGCATTTCTAGGTGAGACTTAAGTGCAGTCTTGAAGTGACTGCTGGAAGGTAGAGTGGTTATAGATGCGGGGAAGTTGTTCCACAGTTTGGATATGGCACAGGACAATAGAGCTTCTCCTGCTGAGGTTTTGGCTTTGGTGATAAGAAGTAGATTCTTGCTGCTGGAGCATAGAGGTCTAGTGGAGCAGTAGGGTTGGAGGAGGTTTTGAAGGCATGGGATTTTAAGAGGATGGTTTACTAGTTTGTGGTCAAGTGAGAGTTGATTCAGGTGAAGGAGTTGAAGGAGTTCAAGCCAGTCAAGTTCCTTAAGTAAGATACAGTGTGGCTGCAATAGGATGCGCCAGTAGCAAATTTTGCAATTTTATTGTAGCAGGCCTCGAGCTTGTTTAGGTCTGACTGTCTAAGGTTTGTAAGTATAGGAGAGGCATAGAGTAAGGTGAAAATTAGTTGGGAATTGGCAACAGAAGTTCTAGCTGTCTTGTTTGTTTCTATACAATGCACCTATTTTTTTGTGTACTTTTTTTGTGGTAAGTGATATGTGGGTGTCAAAGCTGAGATTGTTGTCAATCTCCACACCAAGTAGTTTGGTATGGTCTGCAGGGGAGATGACAGTATTGTCTTTGACTAGAATATTGAAGTGGGAGGCAACTTGGATAGGTATGGAGGTTTGGAAGACAAGGGGTTTGGTCTTGCTTGGACTAAGTAGTAGCTGGGCATTGGATAGCCAGATTTCAACAGATCAGAATGATTCCTGTGTGATCTTTAGGAGTTCCGGTATAGTAGGGGCAGAGCAGACGAGGGTGGAGTCATCTGCATTCTGTATGAGAGAAGCATGCTTGGTGGTGGTATGTAGGTCATTGGTGAAAAGTGAGAATACTAAGGGGCCAAAGATAGAGCCTTGGGGAACACCAAGTGTAATATGAAGTCGAGAAGATAGGTTATCATTCCGCACAACTGATTGTTGGTGGCCAGTTAGATAGCTGTGGAACCAATCAGTGGTTGACTGGGAAAAGGAGAGGTTAGTGAGAACAGAGAGTAGTATTTTGTGTGATACCATGTCAAAAACCTTTGATAGATCCAGAAATATAGCAGTGGAGAACATGCCATTGTTTTTGTGATGAAGGATAGCATTGGTGAAAGAGAGCAAGGTGGTATTAGTGCTGTGATATGGCCTGAAGCCGTGTTGAGTTTTGGAAATGAGGTTATTAGCTAGGAGGTAGTCTAAGACTTGAGAGTTAATGCATTTCTCAAGTATCTTGGAGAGAGGAGAAAGGATGGCGATGGGTCGGTAATTGGAAAGATCAGTGGAGGACCCACCTTTATGGAAGGGAATGATGTGTGATATTTTCCACAAAGTGGAGACATAGCTTTCTGATAAGGAATGATTAATTAACATAAAAACTGGATATGCTATGGCATCAGCTGCTATTTTTAGGTATTCTGAGGAGAGATTGTCAGCAGCAAGTTTTGTGGGCTTAAGTTTGACAAAAGTCTTTTTATATAGGAGGTGGGTACTGAGGAGAAGGAAAAGTGGGGGGGGTGGAGAATTTGGGGTGGGTGTGGGGGGAGTGGATGGAGGGTAGTGCTATTTGGCTAAAGATAGAATGGTTTCAGGGAAGTGTTTATAGAAAGAGTTGGCATTACTGCTGGAGGAGGGGAGAATGGTGGGTGAGGGGGTGTCTACTTTACCCGGGTGGAGGATGGAGTTTACTGTGGACCAGAACTGCTCATTTTGCTGGTTGTAGTGGGAAGAGTTTAGAGTAGACTGATAATATAGGGTTTTATCTATTTTTATTTGCTTTTTGACCTTATTGCGCAATTCAAAGAAAGACTGCCTCCAGGAGGGTTTTTTTTTTTGCTAGGTGCCAGTGTTCCCAAGCCTTATCTCTGATTTTCATTAGTACCCTGGTGCTTTTTTTGTAGCCAGGGGGGAGGTCTGAGTTTTGACTCTGGCATTTCTTATGGGAGCATGGGTGTTTAGGATGTTTAGGAAGGTGCTGTTGAAGAAGTGGACAGCTTCATCTAGACTGAGGTATTTTAGCGGAGTCCAGTTACATTTCTGGAGGGAAGAGATAAAGGAGTGAGGGTTAAAGTTTGCCTTGCTTTAGATTTCTCTATGGATAATGGGCTTAACACTGTTTACGTTGTGTCTTAGGAGGAACTCTGGGGAGTGGTCACTGAGGCTGTCAGGTAGACAGTCAGCTATGTAAGAGTGAGGGTCTTTGTTGAGTAGTAGCCAGTCAAGAATGATATGATTGTTGGGGTTTTTATTTATACAGGTAGATGATTGCATTAGTTGAGAGAAACCATGACGATTTAGATGGTGGACTGAGTGATTGTTACTACACGATAGCCAGTTGATATTAAAGTCCCTGAGGATTATGGTTTCCTGGGGTAAAGAATGGTTGGCCCAGTTCAGGAGGTTTTCTAAGGGAGGTATGTTTTGGCCTAGTGGGAAATAGCATACTATGATGTTGATTGTTTTATTTGGCTTTAGTTTGAGATTGGCATATAAGATTTCTTTATTCCCGATCTGGTGAGCAGATTTGTTGAGAATTTGGATGTTGAGGTGGTGTTTAAACATTAGTGCTACTCCACCCCCTTTCTTGGATAGTCTAGCTACATGAGGGATGCTGTAGCCAGAAGAGAGTATTTCCTCACTTCTGATGTGAGGTTTGAGCCACGTTTTGGTTCGGATGATAATATCAGGGAAGTATAAGTTTATGTTGGCATGTAGGCACTGGGTTTTATTAGATATGCTTCTGATGTTTAGACATATGATGAGGAGGTCAGATTTTTTTTGTTGGTTGTAATTAGTGAGATGGTGCAGTTCTTTGGGAGAGTGTTTGAAGTGGGGTTAGTGATGGTGGGACCAGAGTGGACATCTCCACTGATGGCTAATTTAGACAGGCTAACAAACATTAGCTTTATAAAGGTTGCAAATAACCAGTCATATTTTAGGGATATTTTTTGTTTAAAAGTAGTAGGTATTTGGTAATTGAGTGGGTGTATTGGGATGAAGTTTTTGGTGGTAGGGGAAATGTAGTTAGTGAGTGGGTGTTGGAAGGAAGTTGAGGTGTGGGTGCAGTGAAGATGGTTGGTTGTGACTATTGTGGAGTCCTGGTAGGATGTGAAGTGTGCAAGAAGAATTCAGGTAAGGAGTGTAATCACTATAGGTAGTAGCATGACTCTGTCAGGTGAGATTTGTTATAGGAAGAAGGAGGTTGCTGTATGGTGGAGGAGAGAAGTTCTAAGTTTTGTCCTGATTGGTTGATAATTATGGGCGTGGGTATAGCTTAAAATAAATGTAGCTGTAGCATGGGTGGGTGGGATTTGGGAGCAGGGTGGGGTGCAAAATGAGCCCATGGGTGGCACGGGCAAACAGAGCGGGGCCTAAACACCCAAGCTATTGATTACCAAGGTAAGCAATTATCCAGATAGTACTGTCTTTATTTTAGTTATTTTTTTACGTTTTAGCAGGGAATTCTGGTATGGAAAGAGTGGAGGAAGGGGGATTTTAAAGAGAGGGAAATAAAGGAGAAATCAGCGCTGGGCACACTACTCCTAATAGTATTAAAACAGAAGATGTAACATGCACTTTGTTTTTTTGTTGTTGTTGCTTAGTAAGTAGCACTTGACCGGAGCTTGTGGAAGCAATAGACCACTGTTCTTGGGTGGGCGGGGGACTAGTAAGCCAGCCAATTGCAAAGGGAAAATGGTAGGCACACTCGATCAGGTCACTGATCCATGTGTTGTATCACTTATGCAAGGCAGCACTAATGCTTAAACTCATCAGCTTGAATTACTGTTTAAATATTTTATTTTAATTTTGTTAAACTGGAAGACTCCTACAAACCATTTATTCTTCACACTTTTCTTAACAGTGATGGACCAAGATAGGTAGCACATATTGCTAATTAAATGGTATAGATTTGGTCTGCCATTTTGATACAGAGGGTTAAGGCTATGTGCATTAACATGCTTCATCATGTAGTCATTTGTTTGATTCCATCAGCTTCTGTAGCTTGTGTGACTTTGTGCAAGTTATTTAATCAGACACTGCTCCTAGATCATCTGTGAAAACAGGCTTATTTAATAAGTAAAAAAAAAATAAAAGTAACATGCTAGAAGTGAGTGCAGAAATTTGTGTCACTTTCCATGGCATGCAGTCATTTGTATGAATCCATCAGCTTCTGCAGCTTGTGTGACTTCAGCCAAGCCACTTAAATCAGTGTTCCTGCATCATTTAAAAAAAGGCTTAATAGACAAATAAATAAATAAATAACATCTTAGAAGTGAGTGCAAAAATTTGTGTAATTTTCCTTAAAAAAACAATATATACATATGTCATATGTTACATTTTGTTTTCAGCAATGTGGTATATTTAATATTTTTATTATTCTGCTATGTAATCCTTGTGTATGATATTTTCTACTTTTTTCCTTCTTAAAATTTTGGCCCTCTGAAGTATGGGCAGGGAATCTAAGATGGCCGAAAGCTAGAAAGCACCAACTCCAGCTAGCTCTTAATATCAGCTATTAATCTATTCAAATCACTTGCCATCACTGCAAAAAAAATTTACAAAAAAAGTGAAGTAAACCTAGGTCAATCTTATTTCTCACCTACCTGAAGTATATTTTCTAGTTTTAAGGCAACAAAAGGCTTGATAAATCATTTTTGTAGCAGTGGTGCAGTGGTGAATCCAGCTACACGTGCTCAGGCCTAACAGCTTTGAAAAGACCCTATATAAGCAAAAATAGAAAATCCTATCAGAATGGAGCAAATGGAATTGCAATCTTCGAAGACTAGACTCTCATTAATATCATCTCCTGAGAAGGAAATTTCAACGAAAAGACAAAAAACTTCCAAATAACAGACAGAAGCCTCTAAGCAAATCCAGTAATCTAAACCCGAACAACCTTTTACCATGGAGGAGATCAAAGCAGCATTAATCCCACTTCAGACTGAGATACAAACTTTTTCCACAAAACTAACTTAATTCGGAGACAACTTAGTTCAAATAATGTCTAGACTGAATCAAAATGAATCACAAATTATGGACAATGAAGTAAAAATACAGGAGCTACAAAAAACTTTTCTACAAATGATATTTCTATCAAAAATCTGCAGCAGAAAATAACAGACCTTGAAGCCAGAGAAAGACATAGCAATGTACTAATCAGAGCGATACCGGAAAAGTTTGATCAACAACAACTTATCAGTATTGCAAATGAAATCTTTGACCTTATCATTGATAACAAGGACTTATCTCACTTGATCACAATTGAAAGAATACATCGTGCCCTAAGAAAGTCACAAGTACCAGACACTCCTAGACAAGTTTACACCAGAATTTTAAATGCTTCTCATACCCACGCTATCATCATGTCAGCAAAAAAAAAGAACATCATTTGGAAGGGAAATAAGATTACAATAGTGCAAGACCTACCCCTTCCTATAAACCAGTCTAGACAAGTCCTTTCACCTTTCTGCAAGTTCCTGATTAACAAAAGCATTAAATTTCAAATGAAGTACCCAGCGACTCTCTCGTTTCAGCACAATAGTATTAACTATGCTGTTAAGGATATTCATGAGGCTAAATCTGCATTCAAGAAAGCATTCAGAGTAATCCTGACTATCCCAGAATAAAAAATACAGTTAAGTACTTGAGAAGTGCCGGTAATGCTCTTAATTTGGAATCGTTCATGGCATATACTTAATTCACTGACATTATGGCAAATTAGCTACCTTAAGTAAAAAGTTTCTCCCCATTTTATCCTCCCATCTCGACGTTCCATTTATAGGCCTAATAGATCCACCATACAGTTGTAAAATCACCCTTGACCTTGCAGTTAACTTCCGTCTTCATGCAGGAAGAGTAAGGTCAATGAAGGTAAGACTTGCTGTCATGTCACACGTCAAGCATTAGCATCATGGAGGCTCACTTTACTAAATGAAGCAATGGATAAAGAAATCGAGGGAGGATAACACCATGAGCCGAATCGAAGCCGGATGATCTACAAATGGGGTCTGCATAACATACGACTTCTTAAATAGCGAAGGTTTTTTTTTTTGTTTGTTTTTTTTTTTTGTTTCTCTTCTACCGGATACCCAAGGTACTGTTATATAACATTTTTGATCCTCTGAGACATGGAGCAACTTATAATTCCAAAGGTTTTTGACTGAGTATGTATACTGTTATATAGGAGCATTGTAGGAAGTCAGTTTGGTTGATATGGTCAGCTTATATTTAACGACTAATTATAAAATCTTGGACAACTAGATTTGGTGTTCATTCACAACTTAAATCAACCATGACAATGGTCTAGTGCACAAACTGACAGCTACAAAGAAAATGGTATATACTTTTAACTGCTTGTGTTGTTTGAAAGGGATACATACTCTAGTGAGTATTAAGTGCTCTCATTTGTTTATGGAAAGTATTTGGTCAAGTGAATCTATGTGTTTTGAGAGTAGTACTTACAGTTTGGAGTGGTAAGAGCTGCTGCTGTTACTAATAATTATTACATCTCCAACTGCACATTATGTGCACTGTCTTGGACAGATTGAGAATATCCATTTATGCAGACTCTGATTCCACTGGTACAGAGTTTTAATGATTACAGCTATATCTGGCTTCGCTAAACTAAATAGGGCTCCGATTGTCTGAATATACTGGTTCATAGGTTCATAGTTTATTACTAAGCTAATTGCCCTTGCAAGCCATTTTAAGCCTACCCAATTATCCCCTGTGAGACTCAAACCCTGCACCTTGGGTTTGTAAGGCAAACACCTTAGCCATTAAGCCACCCTCTCAACCCAACATGTGACATGTGTATTAATGTAGATGTAATTTTATAATTGATGTCCAGTTCTTTGATGTATTTGATGGTGGTCATGCAAACCTTGTATATGAGAATTTATTTAATATATGACTCATTCCTTTTTGAAATAATACTTTATGTGATGTTGCTCTTACATAAAATATTATAGTCAATGTTTGAGGCAAAACTGGAAAGCTAGAGAAATAACTGGCATTTTCATGCAGGTGATATATCGAATTATTAATATGTAAACATATCTATCTATCTATCTAGATATTTGTCTATATACATACCTGTATACAATTATATGGAAAAGCAAAGGTTAAACGTGACTCTTAAAGTAAGTCACTGTTCCTTATCCTTGATTATCAAAAAGGATGATTTTTTTTGAAGCCAGTGTAAACAATATTAGTGTTGCTAAGAAATGTCAAAGATGCTGTTATTGTGCAATCAACCATTTTGCATTTTTGTTAACACTACTGCTCTGCTTATCTCATCAAGTAGTTATTTTATTAGTTATTAGATGGCAACAACTGTATTTTTCAATAACTTTCCATGACAGTGTTTTATCTCAAGCTGTCATTCTACCATCACTATTAGGTATATAGCACCCACTTTAAATTGTTATAACTCACTATCTTTATTTGTATATAATCATTTAAATGTTAAATACGGAGCAGGACGTTTTTCTTTGTGCTTTTTGTCTGACGGGTCTTGGAATGACAGATATTTTTGTAAAATAGTTCAAATTGTAAATCATTTTTTTCTACCCCTTTTAGATAGTACTAAGCTGTGGTTAAGCACTGGGGGAGGTCTGAAAGGGTGGGTTGTCATTTGTCTCTACTATAACTGTTTATATGATTTGCCAAGAATGTCCACAAATGTTGGTAATGTTGATATTACTATTATCTATAACTCAAATGCTTCCTCTCTGTACATCTCTTTAACTTTACTAATGGCTATTAAATTCCCAAAATAATTCTCTAATGATTTTGTTGGAGCCATGGAACGTTAAAGGTCTACAAAACTATAAAAAAAATAACTTAGTGATGCATTTAACCTACAAATCCAAAGCAGAGATAACCCTTGTCCAAGAAACCCATATGACAAAAGAACAATGGGAGAAGGATTCAAGAAGGAAATGGATAAAACAAATAATAGCTGCAGGAAACTGCACAGCCTCTAAAGGGGTAGCCATAATTGTTGAAAACTCTTTTAGTGATACACTAATAACCAGTGGTTTTGATCCAAATGGAAGATGGTGTTACCTAATTCTAAATGTATACAGTCTCTGCATGTACCAATCCACTTTCATATATGAAATTTACACACTTTTAGAAAAATTTCAAAATTACCTATTATTATTGGGAAGGGATTGGAACATGACTATTAGACTTGAGTTAGATAGAACTTACAAGGATAATAAACAGTCTATAGGGCTATCTACCCTTATAAATGAATTAATGGATGATTTTAACCTATTTGATCCGTTTGAATTACATAGAGATGACCCTTCAATCAGTAAGTTCACATTTGTCTCAACCTACTATAAGGCATGGTCTAAAATAGACTTTTTTCTAATTTCAACAATTTTCACAAATTATGAAACAAAGTACAGTGTTGATCCTAGAAATCTTTCTGACCATGCTAAAATAAATTTGAAAATAAGTGTGAATAGATCAAACCCATGTGAATACTTCCTTTCAAACTGGACCCTTAATTCAAACCTTCTAAATAATAAAAATGTATGTCAAGCAGTTCAAGAATTTCTAACTCACACAATCAATACCTTGGACAATTCTGAGATTCCACATGACATACAGTGAGCTGCAGCTCTAAGACAACTCTCAGACGGATTCTAATACAAAAAGCCGCCCTAATCAAAAAACAAGCTAAATCACAAATAACTACATTCGATTCTGATTTAAAAAGGCTAGAGTTAGAACTGCAAACCAAGTATTCTATAGATATAGAAAAACAGATGATCTCCCTGCAAAAACAATTGCATGAAATCTATCGTACTCTCTTATGGAACTTAGGCTCCTTCACAATTATGCTGAATGGGCTCAAATCCCTTCTAGAATGCTGGCTAGGATAATTAATATCAAACCTTTACCCTCTAAGATAAAGCAAATTAACCATAACAACAAATCTCTCATCTCTGATAAGGAAATTATTCAGGTCTTTGAAGAGATTTATCAAGAAGTTTACGGTCCCCAAAAACAAGTTGGAGAGCTGTCCACTGAAAACTTCATAGAAGACTTACAATTCCCAAAACTAAATAACACCCAAAGAAATACTCTCAAGTCACCATTAACTACTGATGAAATCTTCTTAGCTATAAACAAGTTGAAACCAGGAAAAGCACCGGGTCCTGACGGATATGTAGCAGAATTTTATAAATCCTTTAAGCTACTGTTAGCACCTATTTTACTAAAAGTCTATAATTATATAATTAAATTTGGCATCACTGATTTTTATATAAATAATTCCAAAAAGTACAGTTTTGTACCTACCATAAATGTAGATGTCCGAAGAGGATAGCATCTGCAGTCCTTACAAATGGGTTGTCCTGTCGTCAGGCAGCCCTTCGGTCGGCCGGATTCCAAAGGCTGGGTCTGGCCTCGGCTGGTGTCGCACTTCACCCGACGTCATCTCTGCTGGTCTTCGGGTATAAAGGCATCAGCCAACGCCATTTTCCTCAGTGTTTCTTGCCCCAGATGCCAGTTGCCCTCTTGGTAAGCTAAATTTTTGGATAAATGCCAATGTTTCCAAAAAGTAGAAGGCAAACACAAAAAATAAGCATGTATGTACATATATACAAACAAATACACCATAAGAGATCCCCCCCCAGCTAGCTATTAGGTGGGTAAATACCCTAGGAGTACCACAGAGGGGAAGGAGGGAGGGTAATCCTGACTGCAGATGCTATCCTGTTCGGACATCTACATTTATGGTAGGTACAAAACTGTACTATGTCCTTCAAGGATGCATCTGCAGTCCTTAAATGGGTAGAATACCATAGCCAAACTAGGGGAGGAGGAAGAAGAATTATGGTGTAGCTAGGATCCCTTGCAAAACAGCAGTGGCAAACCTTGCTCGGGATCTAGAGTATAGAGGTAAGTTATAATGCTTGGCAAATGTATGCACGGAGGTCCAAGTAGCAGCCTCAATAATGTCCTTGGTAGCCACTCCTCGTAAGAAAGCTGTGGTAGTGGCTGTAGCCCTTGTAGAATGAGGCCTTATGTTCTGTGGAATTTGCTTTCCATGGTAGGAGTAACAGAATCTTATGCAATTTCCTATCCACTTGGAGATTGTCTGTTTGGAAATTGCTTTTCCTTCCCTTCCTGTTGCATAAGCTACTAGAAGCTGGTCAGTTTTTCTATTGCCCTTGGTTCTGTCCAGGTAGTAGCACAACTGTCTATGTACATCCAAGGTATGCAGCAGTCTTTCCCCCCTGTTCTGTGGATTGGGAAGAAGGTAGGTAGGTGGATTGCCTGGTTTAGAGACACTCTGGATACCACCTTAGGCATAAATGTAGGATTAGTTCTCATGGACACTCTATCTTGATGGAAGATTAGGAAGGGTTGTACTGCTATTAAGGCCTGTAGTTCAAACCCTTCTTGCTGAAGTAATTGCCAGTAGGAAAGCAGTTTTCCAGGATAGGTGTTGAAGATCTGCTGTTGCTGCTGGTTCGAATGGAGGAGTGTCAATTTTTCTAGTACAAAGTTCAAGTCCCAGGCTGGTAATGGTGGTTTCCTAGGAGGTTTTACATTCTTGATTCCTCTGAGGAACTGCCTGAGTAGAGGATGTGAAGACAGGGGATCAAGCTGTATTCTGCAGAAATAGCTGATGCATGTATCTTGATGGAGGAATAGGACAGGCCTGTATGGAGAAGCTCTGCCAAATACTCCAGGATGTTGGCAATATCTATCTTGACACATCTTTCCTCTTTCAGTACTCCAAATGACAAACCTTTTCCATTTTCCTGCATAGTTCCTTCTTGTTGAGGGTCTGCGGGCCTCAAGGATAATGTCTTTAACCCTTTGGGATAAATCTGGGTTAGTTGCTCCTATGTAATGTTCCAGGCAGTCAGTTGCAGAGTTTTCAGGTTTGGATGCAGGATGTTGTAGTCGCTCTGAGTTAACATCAAAGGAATCAGGGGTAGTGTCCACGTTCCCCCCCAAGACATGCTCCTCAGCAATGGGTACCAATGTTGTCTTGGCCAATTTGGAGCTATCAGAATTATCCTTGGACGTTCCTCTTTGATTTTCAGTAGTACCTTGTGCATCAAAGGAAGAGGTGGAAATGCATATGCTGTCAGGCCTTTCCAACTGAAGGATAGAGAGTCCACCTTCCAAGCAAGTGGGTGGTATGTCCTTGTGCAGAATTTCTTGAGCTGGTGATTGAGTGGGGATGCGAATAGATCTATTTGTGGCATTCCCCATTTCTTTGTGATGACCTTGAAGATGTCCGGGTGTAGCATCCATTCGTGAGCATCCGAGGTAGTTCTGCTTAACATGTCTGCTAGGATGTTTTCTTTTCCCGGTACAAATATGGCCTGTAACTGAATGTTGTAGCTCAGAGCCATATTCCATAGGTCCAGAGCCATTCGACATAGGGGGTATGAATGAGTGCCTCCCTGTTTGTTGATGTACCACATGACTGTGGTGTTGTCTGTCCTTATCATCAATTGGCCTTCTTTGAGGAATGGTCTGAAATTCTGGATTGCTAGTTTTACTGCCAGCATTTCTTTTTGTTTTATGTGCAGGTGCAGCTGGTCTGGAGTCCATAAGCCTTGAATGCATTTGTCCAACATGTGGGCCCCCCAACCTAGGTCTGAGGCGTCCGTTGTGATGGTTTGGCTTGCTTGAATGTTGTGGAAGGACAAACCTGGGTTTGCCTGGCATGTTTGAGCCCACCATAGGAATTCTTGTTTCAGGCATGGGATTAGTGGTATTTCGGTTTCTAAGCTGTGCCTGTGTTGAGACCATAAATTCTTTAGGTAACACTGTAGCTTTCTCATATGCAGTCTGGCTGGCATGGGGGACCAGGATTATGCAGGATGCCATGAAGCCCAAGGCCTGCAGTACTTTCCTTGCTGTTAGTTTGTTCTGCTTTGTTAATGCCAAGAAGTAAAGAGGAAGTTGTTCTTGTTTTTCTGCAGTTAGGAATGCCATCTGTTTTACTGTGTCCAATTCTGCACCCAAGAATGTTCTTGTTTGGGATGGTATCAGTCTTGACTTTTTTAAATTGACTGTGTATCCCAGGGCTTGTAGTAAGCAAATGACTCTTTGTAAGTCTTGTGTCAGCTTGCTTTTGTTGTCCGCTTGTATCAGGCAGTCGTCCAGGTATGGGTAAATTTGGGTTCCCTGTAGCCTGCAATGAGCGATTACTGATGCCAGGCATTTCGTGAACACTCTGGGCGCAGTAGATAAGCCAAAGGGCAATGCTGAGAATTGATAATGCTCTGATCCTGCAAGAAATCTGAGGTATCTTCTGCAATTTGGTCGTATGGGGACGTGCAGGTATGCCTCCTTGAGATCTAGAGTTACCAGCCAACACTCCTTGCCCAGCATGGGAAGAAGTTGCTGTAGGGTCAGCATTTTGAATTTTGGAACAATGATGAATGTGTTTAAAGCGGACAGGTCGAGAATAGGTCTCCAATTTTTCTCTTTTCTTGGTACTAGGAAAAGTCTGGAGTAAAATCCTTTGCCCTGTTCTGAAGGTGGTACCCTTTCCACAGCTCTCATCTTTGTTAATTGAGCTATTTGTTTTAGGGCTTCTGTCTTTTGATTTGGTGGTAGGTTTGGCATTCCACTTTTTACTGGTAAGGTGTGGAAATGAAACCTGTAGCCTTGGTCTATAATTTGCAAAATCCACTTGTCTCTTGTGATATAGTGCCAGTTTTTTGAAAATAAGGTTAACTTTCCGCCTAAGGGTGCTGCTATTTGTTCCCTGGTAGGCGGTGTCAGAGCCAAGTCACTGTGATTGTCCTGTTGCAGTGGTAGTGGTTGTGTCTGTGCCTCGTTGGTTATTGCTTTGCCACTGACGTCCTCTGTAGGCACCTCCTCTGGATTGATTTCTGCCTCTGGAACGTCTATTCCTGCCTCTCTGAGATTTAGAGGAGTCTGGAAAGGACCAATTTTTGGAAGGCCAGTTCCTGCTAAACCTTGGGGGCTGAACCTGTAAGAAATCTTTAACTGTTTGTACAGATTTTGCCTTCTCTTCCATTTTCTTCATTACTTGTTGGGCAGGAGGACCAAATAGACTGACCTTATCCATAGGAGCATCTAATAGTTTTGTTTTAACATGATCCGGCAAGACCTGCTCTTTCAACCATGCATGCCTTCTTATAACTGTGCCAGTCATGGCTGATCTAAATGAAGCCTCCAGTGCATCATAGCCACATTTTAAAGAATGGTTACTAACCTGCTGAATGTTATTCACCATTTCTAAAACATATTTCTTATCTAAGGAATCATCAGAGGACAGTTTCTTAGTTAACTGATCAAGCATAAACTCTTGGTATTGGATCATATGAAACTAACAGTTCAAAGCTCTAGCTGAGAGAGTAGCAGAGGAGTATACTTTTTTACCCCATCTCTCTAAGGACGTGGATTCCCTTTCAGAAGGGAGAGGGTTTTTCGCTGAGGTGGAGGCTATTGCCTTAGCCCCCTGGGAGATAGTCTCAGGATCTGCAAGAGGAGCCTTGTATAAGTGGTAATGAGTGTCCGCACCCTGTAAAACCTATCGGGCTTGGCAGGGGCTGGAGGTAAAGTATCAGGAGCAGTGCAAGCATCATTGAATGCATCATCCACAACAGGAAGAACTGGAGGTATAGCTAAGGGCCTATGTTGCGGTAAGTGTAGAAAGGTCCTAAGCCTTTTCTTGAATCTGAGAAATCTTGTCCCTGCCATTGGAATTGCTCTCTCATGGCATGTAAGGTTTCCCCAAAGGAAAATTCCTTTGGTGGAGAGGCAGAAGGAATAGATTCTTCAGCATCGGAATCTTCAAAAGTAGAAAAAGGAGCCTCTGGATGGTCTGTATTGTCTGAATCATCAGAAGAGTCATCTGAGGACACTGGCTCAGGGGGCTCTGCTCTAGGTCTCTTTTCTGGAGGTTGAGAGGCCCTGTCTGGGTGAGATTGGGATCCCCTTATTAAAGAGATGAGATCCTCTGCCAGAGTAAGCATTTGGGAACTGGAACTGGGCCTGTGAGAGGGGGGCTTAACAGGCACAGACTTAGCAGTTTTGACTGCTTTAGCCCTAGCAAAGGCCTTTATAGACATGGCTGCAGGAGGCCTAGCAGCACCACGTGCTGGGGTAGAGACATCCAAGGGGATGGTGTCCGATAATTCTAGAGAAACCACATTAGTAGGCATAATTTCAGAGGCCGATTCAACTAGGGTAGCAGGGGCCTCGGTAGTAGTCATGGATTCGGCTGAAGATTGACCCGTTTGCTCGGTTTCGGCCGAAACCGAGACACTCGCAGTTTGCTTAACCGTGGTTTCGGCCGAAACCGCAGACCGCGAGTGTCGGTCTTTTTCTTTGCGTTTCTTAACAATTTGAGAAGTCGGAGGATCCGACGGCATAATGTACGCAAAATCTGAGCCGAAAAACTGTTCAGCAAACTCCAACCGACGCCTAAGCGTTCGTCGGTTGAAGGAAGCACAGGCTAAACAGGCTGCTACGTCGTGGTCTGGGCCTAAACAAGGTAAGCAGTAAGAGTGGAAATCTTTATGAGGTATTTGTTTCCCACAAGTTAAACAGTTATTCACTTTTTCTGACATCGGCTGAGGCAAGAAAGAGTCCCCAACGGGGTACTTAGCTTTAGAAGTCTTGAAGTAGTATTCGGTAGTAGTAATCTCTGGATCTGACCGACCGGCACTTGCGAACAGCTTCTGCTTCGGGCGCCACGCGGCAAGAAAGACTGAGGAAAATGGCGTCGGCTGATGCCTTTATACCCGAAGACCAGCAGAGATGACGTCGGGTGAAGTGCGACACCAGCCGAGGCCAGACCCAGACTTTGGAATCCGGCCGACCGAAGGGCTGCCTGACGACAGGACAACCCATTTGTAAGGACTGCAGATGCATCCTTGAAGGACATCTATTTTTATACAAAAGCCCAATGCTAAGAATTTCAGCTCCAATGACTACCGACCAATTGCACTAATTAATCTAGATATAAAAATTCTATCATCAATTCTTGCTTATAGACTTAATAAAGTAATACCTCACATCATATCACCCAGACAACTAGGGTTCATGAATAATAGGCATGTATGGGATAATACATTAACCATAGAAGCTATAACAAACATAATAGAAAAAGACAAATACCCCAATACTCTCTCTCTGTAAATGCCCAAAAAGCCTTTGACAGAGTCAACTTCCACTTTCTCTTCAAGATTCTGAAGCACTATGACTTCCCTGATGAATACATAAATATGGTCAGAACCCTATATAATAAAGCGACTACCATGTTAAATGTAAAGAAAAAGAAATCAAACCCAATTCAAATAACCAATGGCACAAGGCAGGGATGCCCGCTTTCACCTTATTTATTCAACCTTTATTTAGAAGTACTTCTCCTGAAATTAAGTCAGAAAACATTCCAACATCCTGTATATATTTCTAAGGTTCTAGTGAGATATACTGCTTTTGCGGATGATTTAAATATTTACTTTGAGTTTCCCTCAACGGATTTAGAAAAGATTCTAAGCACCATTGATAAGTTCTCATTATTCAAAAATTATGCTATCAATCCAAACAAATCAATAATCTATCCATTAAATCCCCTAAGTCACAAAGAATTCTTCATACCAGAAACAAAAATCAAAATAAATTATTCACTCAAATATCTAAGCATTACTTTCACTCACCCTCAACAGGAAGTAATTAAAAATAATCTTTATAAAACATGGCCCAAAGTCCTGGAAGATTTCACAAAATGGAAAAACCTAAAACTTTCCCCACTTTCTAAGACAGCAATTATAAAAATGAACATCCTCCCTAAAATTCTCTTTCATTTCTATGCCATTAACCAGAATTTTCCCAACAGCTTCTTCTCAAAAATGGAAACTTTACTAGGTAAATTTATCTGGTACCCCAAGAATACTAGGATCAGTTACTCCAAACTCACCCTCCCCAAAGAGAAAGGAGGCATAGGTCTCCCTGACTTTCAAACGTACTATAACATAATCAATGCCAGTCGTATCATATGCATAATCAATTTTGAACCCTCAAATAAATGCTGGCACCCTGTTTGGATAAAAATATACTACTCTCACATCAATAATTCCAAACTAAATCCAAAAGCCGTTCCTTTCCTCAGTATTAAAACTCTTAAAGACTTTAAGATTCATCCTACGATAGTAAAAAATACTGTTTCCAAAAGCTCATAACATCTTTAAACTTAAAGAATTCCTTAATTATGGCTCAACCAATTCACTTAAATCCCAACTTCAAACTAAATAATAAGATGTTAAATTTAGACAAATTTCCACTCATCAAGAACTGCCTAGTCTTGGATTTTTATAAGTTCAATAATCTGTCACTTGATTCTATTTTAGCATCCTTAGTTGTTAATATAAATATTATATAATTATCAAACAAATATTATATCTAATAACTCTTTTTACAACTGAGGTTATAATAACACCATTAGAATTGCAACTCTATCAACAATTAGCAGCTCTGCTTATGCTAAAGACCAAAATGTTATCAAATACTTATAATTTAGTATCAAAAATAAAGCAGCAAGACATAATCCTTTACTCCAAATATTGGGAGAGCCAAAATAAGGAATTAACTGCTGACCAAAAGTTAGTGGCAATTGATTTAACTCTAAAACTATCCCCTTTCAAAACATTAATTTATACTTGGTTTATGATAAACAACAATGCTTACCACACACCTTTCTTTTTTAATAAAATTAACCCCACTGTATCACCTCTTTGTCACACATGCTCTAAGTCTGTAGCTGATACCTTACACATATTCTGGTCTTGCAAAAACATATACAAATGATGGTGCTCTTTGAGAGCACAACTCAAAAAAATGGGATACATGAAATCCACTCTTTCATGGGAAATGGCAATTCTAAATATATTTCCCAACTCTTACAACTTTGAGTCCAAACATATCATCGTAGCACTGTGTGCTTTCCTCAAAACCTCTATAACACTTAATTGGCTAGATAGAACCAAAACATCTTGGAAATAGTTTAAACTCTTTGCTACTAAATATGTTCTTGCGAGCAAACTAGGTACATTAAGTCAAAAGAAAATAAAATACTTCCAGAAATACTGGAAAAGCCTTGTAGAAATACTTAGACTCTTTATTTTTCAACCATTTCTCTCTATATTCATTTAAAAGTTTCCTTTTCAACTCCATATACCAAATGCCTCAACTCTATCAGTTGAGGACTGCGAAGATCCATCCAGTTTCCCCAGAGATATAAGTAATTTCTGTTTGAGCATACCCTTTGATTGTACTTGTTCATCTCATTTCTAACACTTCCTTTGTACGACATTCTTTACAAATGACAACCAACTGTATATAATGTATATAGTTTAATAGGTAGGTCTAGATATATCACTACTTTTACAAAGCAAGTGAACACCAAATACTGTTTTATATTAGTTTATGCTTATCTCTAACTGATGTACTAGCACTGCAAATCATATGTCTGATACTTTAAATTTTTTGTTTTTGATTGTATGTAACGTACTTTAGTTGAAAGCCAGTTATCTTTCTATACTTGTCCTGTATATCGAAAAATATAATAAAAAATTATATTGAAAAAAAAAATGTTTGGCCCTCCACTACATAACTTCCAGCTCATCATCTACCAGGCTTCACTACAATTTCTTCTAATCTATTGACTCTGGCATAAGCCCCTGGACTGGGACAGTCCTGGCCATAGGTTAGTTGGAAAGGGCATATGGAAACGCAGAATGGAACTTCTTGGAGAATCATATATGCTGTTATGCATACACATGATTTTTTGTGATGCCCAAATTGGCAGACCTGATGACTTCATGCACTTCACTGCACGCAGCTTCAGTTTCCTCCATGCCTACCTTCTAATGCCAAATTTTAAGGAAAATGTGTCTTGTGTGTTTGGCATACCCATCACTGTGGACTGCCAGATAACAGAGAGAAATCCCACCCTTCCCTCCCAGAATAGGTGCGCCAACAAAAGTCCACTCCTTCCTACTTCATCCTTCCAGTTCCTTCATGACTGTTTCAATGAGTACAAAAATGCATTGTTCACACTATATTTTGACAATCTATAAGTTTAAATCTCTATCACTAGTACTCTATGATAAACACCTGACCTTATATACTGCAATAACAATTTTTGTATACACTATGTTATTTTTTCATGTTTGCCTACGTGTCTGGGTCTCCTCACTCAGTTAAGATATACATATATAAATGCATGCATATACAGCTTAGCTAACGATATAGATATATGTTTGCATATACATTTAAATACATTACATACATATACACTAACCATAATAATGGACACTGATACACTGGTAAAGCTGTGTGAAAACTATTTATATAAGAAAACCCTTGGTGGGAGGGTAGCATAATGGTTTAGGTGTTTACCTTAAAAACACAAGGTGCAAGGTTTGATTCTCACATGGGAAATTGGCTAGGCTTAAAAATGGTCCACAGGGGTAGTTAGCCTAGTACTAATCCATGAACCTATAATTCAGTCCATGAACAAGCTTGTTGTGTCTAGGTCTGTTTTGTAACCTCTGAGCATCAAATTCAAGCCATCCTTGTTGGAGAAGGCCTTCTTCACCCTTGTGGGAGGAGAGTGCTGTCTGGGTCCTGTCTAGTTAACGGTGATTGGACTTAAGCTCAGAGAGTGAGTCCTTATTTGCTACTTTGAGTTAAAAGGGTTATTTCATGTTTTATATAAGCCACGCATCTGTGCTTCTTGTGTGTAGTGCACCTTAACGTTGGTGGTTATAGTAGCAAACGTTTTGCTTGTTAAATTTTCCATTAGCACTTTGCTTGTGGTCCTCCAGAGGTTTTTTGTGGCTCAGCTCTACTGTCAGGTAGATTACTAAGCCTAGCCTCAGAGGTTCCAACACACCTCTCACCCACTAACTAACTAATCCTAAGTGTGATCTCTCTTCCTGACCATACAAATGTACCCAACATTATGGATGTACAATTTCCCACAGTTCCTCCAACCAGCTTGGTCGACATGGGCATCCTGAGATGCCTCATATTCACCAACAACCCTCTACTCCTAGTCCACATAAGCTCAACATGTGAGAGATGCAACTATATTAAGAACCTTGAATCCATGCTGTCTCACACACCAGTCAGTACATATGACAATGAGTAGGTCGTCTGCATGCACACCTCACCTCCTACTCCACCCAAACCCACATACCTACATATGCGGAGTTCCTCATCAGAAACATACCTAAATACCAGAGACCTCCCAATCACAAACACAAGCACGTTGCACATAACACTTCCTCTGCAGAACACAATAGACATAATAGCTCACATACCAGTTTCTCACCTGTCAAGCCCTTAAGGCAAAAAACAAAACCAAACATATTAGTCATTGGTGATTCAATTGTGAGACACACAGATGTTACTCTCACCAAGTTGGATAAGGAGAAGGTCATGGTCAGCTGTCTGTCAGGTGCCAGGATCTGCCATATCACACATGAACTCAAGTCTCTTAACAACAGGTACTGTTATGACATAGTCCAAATTGATGTAAACAACTTGAGGTGTACCTCTCTGGACTATATGAAGCAAGACATGATTTTGCTCTTGGACTATGTGTCTCAGGCTGGTATGTCCTTAGCCTTAATCAGCATTTTACTTTCACCTAGGATGATACCTCCATACAAATAGAAAATGACTGACTTCAATAACTGTCTTAGTTTCTGGTTCCAGTGGGATACAGTATCTGTCAGCCTGGGATGACATGATCGACAGACCTCGATGCTTTGTCAGAGATGGTCTTCATCTGTCGCATATGGGATTTCATCTACTGGACAAGGCTCCTGCCACTCCCATAGTGCCTTTCTTAGGCACATAAAAATTCCATCTAAGAACAACCTCGGCGCTCTGCTGCTAAACACTAGGAGTCTTAACACAAAACTGCATTCACTGGAAGCAGTCCTCAACTTGGAAGACATAGACATTTGTGCAGTCACAGAGACCTGGTTCAAGGCTGTGGAGAGCACCAATGCCATATCAGGCTACACCTTCAACCACACATTCAGACCACAAACTTGAAGGAGTGAAAACTAAAGGAGGTGGTGTATCAATATTCATTAAAAATAAGTACACCTGGAGATTGTTTATACAGCATGATTCCCTGGAGATACTTCGGGTGCAATTAACTGTTGGCAGGACACCTATTCAAGTCACTGCCAGCTACAGGAGCCCCCTCCATGAATCAGGACACCCTCTCTGCCTATCAAGATACATCTTACTGACAGGGTTTTGGGCAACATTAACTACCCATCCATTGACTGGGGAAATTACTCATGTGGAAACTCACATGCCCAAAGGTTCCTCAACTTCATTAACTCCAGTGCCCTGGACCAGCTGGATGACACCCCCACAAGGGGTGCCAACATCCTGGATCTGGTTCTTACCAGTATGGGGACCACTGTAGCACCTCCATTGTGAGGTCTTCCCTGGTGAGACCTGACCAAAAATCAGTCTCATTCGAAGATACTATCACACCTAACCACCCCCCCGTAGTGCAGACTAAACTAAAAAACTGATCCAAAACAGATTATAACCTCTTTCAGGATGGTACAAATAACTTCACTGCACCTCCTACCTCAGATGAAACTGGCAACTAGGCTGAGTTCTACACAAATGCTTTATACAAACACCTGAACAACTGTATTGATGCGGCCATACCTGATAGGACCAAAACAAGCTCCTCAAGGAAGAACAAACCTGTCTGGTGGACAACTGCCATTAACAAGCTTTATAATAAGAGTAAGAAATTGCTGTCTAAGAGTAAGAGGGAGCAAGCTCAAACTGGAAACACTCCTTCCTCAGCTTAAACAAGCAAATATGACTCCTTGTAAAGTCCTCCAAAGCTAACTATGAATCCAAATTAGCTTCCTTCACTAAGAACAACCATAAAGTGTGTGACAAAGGGGGATACTGCCAGCCCAGCTATCTGGAATTTTTTTAATTATTATATGTCATTTGTAAATATCAACATGATTCATATAAGATGCTTGTGTTACAACTGTATTAGAACTGTGTGTCATGTATATATCAAACAAGGTTTGTACAGATGTGTGTTGAAAAGATATTTTATAATGTTTTTGTGCTTAAAATGCAACCACAGTGTGCCCTACTGAAAGATAACAGAAACGTACATACACTATTGTAACTGTTTAAGTGTATATAGTTTAACAGTGGAAACTGGAACACAGGAGGCTAACTTCAGTCCAGCAAAACTTCAGAAAAATAGCTGAAATTAAATTGCACAGCTGACAGCAAGAGACAGTATGTCTATACTAGTGAGCTCTCTGTGTAGTCTTTAAGGAGAAATAATTAATAGGCTTGAGATGTGGAACTGTTTTATTGTTTTATGACTTCCAGCATTTGCCAACGATCTAAGGAAAAGCCTTTGTCTATGTATTTTCACAGGTAGATGCTAAATGCTGCTAGCTTCCAGCAATGGGGCTTTCATCTGGGATAGAGTCAGATGACAAGAAATGATGTCATTCTGCAAGGTATCCCAGCAGTAATATTTGAGATATTAATTTAAGAAGTCTCTTAAAGAGACACAGCATTCTGTATTCTGTCTTTGACCTGATAGCATCAGCTGGAGGATCCATTCACCACATCTGCCTTGCTCTGTAAATAGTAGTTCTCTTAGATATAGTCAGGAATATAGCAAAGCTTAACTTAGATAATTTTCTTTATTTATTTGAGACTGTTCTGCAATGTTGTTTTAAGTATGTCCTGTGGTTTTGAACTCTGATGTCACTGTAAATATATATTTAGTATTGTCTTGTTCTTTTATTATTTATTATTGCTTTTTACATATTAACCCTACCTCCTAGGGCTTACAACTCTTCTTAGCAATATGTCTCTCATATCTAAAACTATACTAACTAAACTAATATTCACATACATATGCTCTCTATGCTTAACCTTCAGCTATCTCCTTACTTCTTATGAAAGAGCTAATTATTTCCACTTTACTAACTGTCACAGACAAACAGCCTTCCAACATCCTAGCAATACTTATACTCATTCAAACATTATAAGCACCTCCAACTACCTACTACCCAATACCATCGACATACACACATTAACTTCAACAATCCAAACATAAGGAGGCTAAAATACCTAACCAACCTCTCATGCAAACCATCACTTGAATTAAAAATGCCAATCCTTAGTGATGGTGACATCCACCCTAACCCAAGACTAACTAACAACTCTACTGACATAACTTATAATATCTCATACTCTACCCCACCTACACTAACCACTGTTTCTAATTCCTTACTTATTGGGCATCTCAATATCCGAAGTATTAACAATAAGATTGCCCATCTCCATGCCCTCCTTGATACTCACTCCTTTGACATTCTCTGTCTTACTGAAACTTGGCTGAAACCTGGTACTAAAGACAATGCAATACTTCCCCCTGGACATAACATTTTGAGAATGGACTGCTTAAAACGTAAGGGTGAAGGAGTAGCACTTCTGTTTAAAAATGGACTAAAAATCTCCTCACAACCTTCTAACCCATTACATGATGATAAAGCTGAAATCCTTACTTCTAAACTACAACTAAACCCTAATAAATCAATCTATATCATCTGTATCTACCTACCTCCTGGCAATAATTACACTAAAATTGAGAATATCCTAAGTTGTATATCTTCTTCCTACCCACAAGAAATAATCATTTTAGGAGACTTTAATTGTGATTAGTCCTCTGTCAATACAAATAATCCTTCATCTCATATAAATCGTCATGGCTTTACTCAGATAATCAATAATCCCACAAGAATCAATAAACCCAATAACAAAGAAAGTATTTTACACTGGATTCTTACTAACAAACTGCAACAAACATATACAGTAGGAACTTTGCCTGATGATGTAAGTGATCATTCCTTAACTTACATCATAAGACAAAAGAGTGACATTAGTTACACCCCTACCTACAGGGTCTCACATTGCAATAAACACTTCAACCCATTATTATTCCAAAATGAACTAAAAGCCTGTAACTGGAATCTTCTAAAAACCCTAACCCTTGAAGATGCTATCAATTACTTCAATACCAAATTCCTATCAATCCTTGACCAACATGCTCCAAAACGATCTGTCAGAGTTAAATCTAAACCTGCTCCCTGGCTGTCCAAAGAGACAAGACAAAAAATACTACTTAGGAATAAATCTTGGGCTAAATGAAGAACTACAAAAACTATTTCAGACCATCAAACCTTTATACAGTTAAGAAATAGCACTAAAAAAGCTTGTTTTTACAGATAAAAAAAACTATTACTGTAAACTACAGCAAACTCATCATAACAACCCCAAAAGGTTCTGGTCAACCTTAAATTCGCTCCTACACCCAGGCCACTCTAGTACACCTTCCCCTTTAGGGGCCGAAAAGAATACCTCACACCAAACTGCCAATGCCTTTAACTCCTTTTTCATAGACACCATTAATTCACTAGCAAGTCAACTTACTATAGACAAATCTAACCCTCCCACCTGTATATCTGCTAATCTCCCCATATTTCAACTACAACCTATCTCTACTTCCTACATCCTAAAACTCATCCAAAAACTCAAACCTTGTACCCCATCTGAATACCTTCAAAAAGCAGCTGAAGCAGTAGCTTATCCCATATCCCTCCTTATAAACAGAACCATCAATGAAGGAACCATCCCTGCTATCTGGAAAATTTCCCACATAATCCCATTACATAAAGGAGGCAGCTCAAATGAGTATTCTAACTAGAGACCTATAGCACTCTTATCACCCTTAGCAAAAATTATGGAGAAATGTATTCATCATCAGCTAATGCACCACTTAACTCAATATAACTTACTAGCCAACTGCCAACATGGCTTTAGGCCATTTCATAGCACTACCACAGCTCTCCTATCCTTTACAGAGTGTATCAATAGAAACCGCAATAATACTATCCTGTCATCAGCACTCTTTATAGACCTGTCAAAAGCATTTGACATGATAAACCACCATATGCTCTTAAAAACCCTTGAATCTCTCTCTCTAGATACCAAAGCTGTTCAATGGTTTACTTCCTACCTTAGTAACAGGCAACAGGCTGTTCTCTGGGAAAACACACTTTCATCACTTCTGCCAGTCTCTCTTGGAGTACCACAAGGTTCCATCCTAGGTCCTCTCCTCTTCTCTTTATTCATAAATGACTTACATGTAGCAATACCTCAAGCTACATGTATTCAATATGCAGACGACTCAACACTCATATGCTCTGCAAACACCTCCTCTGAACTACAAACCCTAACACAGAATATATTTAGCACAGTTGAGGCATGGTTCTTGAAACGCTGCCTCCTTTTGAATGCCAATAAAACCAAACTCCTGCTCTTCAGGCCTAATAGTAAGTCCCCCCTCCTAGACTTCTCTATTACTTCCAGAAATGGTACACATATAGTCCCTGACTCTACCACTAAACTGTTAGGTATTATAATTGACAATAAACTCACTTTTGATAACCACATTAATAACACTATTAAAACCATAAATAGAAAACTTGGCTACTTATATAGAATTAAAACCTTTCTAACTCCACAGGCCAAAATTACACTCGCTCACTCTCATCTTATTTCTACTCTTCTTTATGCCTCACCCATATACACTAACCTAAAGAAAAAATAACCTCACTAAACTAGCAAATGCATACAATAGCATTGCTAGATTTGCTACTGGAAACCCATTTAGAACTCACCACTGTCAGAATCTACTACAACTAAACTGGCTAGAACTGAAAAATACACTATTACTCTCCCAACTTACCTTTGTTCACAGGATATTTCACCAACCAAAAAATACCCCTATACTTTCTGACCTTATTTCTCCCTATTCTAATCTAATTTCACTACGCTCCTCTAATAAACTTCTTGTGAAGCTTACTAAGTCCAATAACATTGCAGGTGATTCACTATTCTCCAACACCATAGGTAAATACTGGAATCTTCTACCTACCACTCTAACTTTTACATCATCACCCTTCCTCTTTAAACAAAAGCTCAAACAACATCTAAAAACACTCTGGCTATGCCCGTGCATCAATCCCGACTAATCTTATGATTCTACTAATTACCCTTCTCATAATCACCCTCTCTTACCTCTCTCTACTCACTCCCTAGAGTAGACAATCTCAAAAACACCCTTGTTAATTAGCCTCTGATATGAATTAATATAGAACGTTGTATGGTTTATATTTACTTAATCAATTATACTCTTCATGAATGTTTTACTAAAGGATAACTCCCCTATTCTTATACTGTAAATAAAAGTAAATGTCCTTCCTAGTATAAATTTTCAACTAGTATATTTTAGATCGAACCTTATTTCTGTTTGTATTTTTACTAACTACTTGCTTTCTTTATGTAATGACTTGTTTATATTAACTTCAATGTGGAGCTTTTCTCCCCGGGTCTCTGCTGAAAATGGAAATATATCCAGTTGGACTAGCCCGGTAAACAAATGTAAAATAAATAAATAAAATAAATAAATAAAAATTATTGAATAGATTTAAACCTTTCATTGTGGCTAATCCATGTAGAGATATTTAAGTTCTGAGAGTACTTGCATATATATATATATGGTGACACTGCAGGCCATTCCTAATAGCCTTGCTCTTGGCCAAACTACCATTTGTATTGATAGTAACATCACACAGTAAGATTGGACACCCTTTGTTAAGGGCCTTAAAGTAGCTGATAAGGAGCTGGCTGGTGGCAGTGATAACTGCCTTATAGTCTGGGCAAAAGGGCGCATAGCTAGTAAACCTGCACCAGCCTTTCCCAGGTGTGTGTGTGTGTGTGTGTGTGTGTGTGTGTGTGCATGTGTGTGTGTGTGTGTGTGTGTGTGTGTGTGTGTGTGTGTGTGTGTGTGTGTGTGTGTGTGTGTATAAATCAAACCTCAAAGAGTGTGTGTGTGTAATCAACTTGGGCAGGGACATGAAGCTCTAGCCGGACAGAGAGAGTGCTAGAGGTCTTGGCTTGGCCACTCAGCTGAGATCTCAACTCTATAGCTGTGCCAGTGGGAAGCCTTACTGGGGATCTGGAGAAAGAGGGAGAAACCAGCCCTGGATTGACTGTGGTCTCTGTGTTCTCTTAAGGGAAACTGCACTTGATGCAGAAATCTGCATCTGGAAATACTGTGTGCACCTGTCATCCTCCAAGTGTACTTCCCCCACTGTTGCCAGTGGTGAGGATTGATTACTGGTCTAGTGTTGGGGTGCCACAAGGCATTCTTCAATTACACCCATAACCTAAAAGAAAGGCTCAGATTTGTGCCAAACTGGTAGTTAATGATACCACATATACCAAGCCTGTTTAATAATTGCTTTGGTTTAAGAATGACCTTAGGAGGAGGTACAAATATAAGGACAGTTTCAGCAGTTGGGAAGGCTTTATAAATATTAGTTGCAGAGTTTTTCTTCACCTACTTTTTATGTTTTGATCTGGCTGACCTGCCCATGCTACTTTCTGACTTTTAAAACTGGGTTTATCCATATAGGTTTTATGTGTGGAACGTTATTGAGTGTTGGGACAGTTGCCTTGAGAGGAGGGATAATTATAAACAAAAAATTATAAAGCTGTGTTGGCTTTGCAATTAGGTTTGTGAGACTCATGAGAACTGGCACTATTTTGAACCCTTTTGGATGGAGTTCCTTGTTTATAAAATCTCACAGTAAACGGATTGGATTTTAGTATCACCTGTTTGTTGTGCTGTGGGGTTGGTATACGAACAAAGGGATGTGAATTTATATCATATTGTGCTGGTTTGGTATGTTTAGATACAATCTATTTTTCAAAACCAGCCAATCTATCAAGTCATTTGCTGCCTTTTGCCTTTAAGTTTATGTCTCTGTCATTGCTGGCGATATGTGGTGGCTTTGATGAACTGTTTCCAATATTGGCAAAAAAATCTGTTTACATAAATAGTGGACAACGTTTGGGATACTGGGATTTGTACATGCATATTTCTTTAACATTTTTATTGTGGTATACAAATTTGTTATAGCCACTGTTGAAGGTTCAACGAATTGTGTTTGAAACTGTAAACAGTACGTATATAGGTTTCCTGGTTTATGAATACTGGGATATATGTGATTGGTGCTTTATTGTGCATTTATTCCCAATTCGATGTTGTATGTATGACGAATTAATTAGAACAATTTCAGATGGGTAGACGATATAATATCTTAACATGGATCTTAAAAAGTTATTACAGGGGTTGGCAGCAGATAGAGAAGATGTTAGACTTTTTGACAATGTATTAAATAGTAACAATATCAGTAATAAAGGTGCTATCCCCGCTTGTATGGATGCATTTAGCAAATTGTACTCGGCTATGAAAGAGTTAAGATCCAATGTTTGGCATCAAAAACTATTCAGAGCATACTGTAATAACAAATGTTGCCATAGAGGTTTAAGGATACGGTTACAACTGTATGTCAAGTCCCCAGATGATAAACTTATGTCTGAGTGGCAAACAGCTCTACAGGAAGGATCTATGATATTTGTGAATGTTCTTTATTTATTTTATGAATAGAGAACTAGTGAATTGATTTCACAAATCAGTCATCTTTGTGATGACCTTAAAAGTTATTAGAAAGATATGGAATATAAAGAGCAAGTTGGACGTTTGACTCAAGACTTAATTAATGTAGAGAAGGAGTTGAAAACACGTATTATAAAGAAATTTTCTAGGGATTCTAGAGATTACCAACATGGCAAAGCATTTGTTATCCAGAAACATGTTAAGTTTTCAGACATTAAAATACACCCCCCTCCCCAGTCGCAGGTTAGACGAAAAAGAAAGAAACCTATTCTTAAGAAAAATAGTATGGGTTTGAGCACTTCAGGTAACTCTGGGGAGGATTTTTCTTCCAATACAGATATTGAGTTGGGCACATCTGTTATTTCACCGATGGCAAAGAAGAAGAATTAGGGTTTCCCTTTAGGCAATCCAAGAGGGGAGGACATAAACATTGTAGGCACCAACCAAATGTTAGAAACATTATTGAAACTGATGGTGACACAATAGTAGAACACAATGTGTTGAATATTTCTTCTTATGTTTTTAATACAGATGAGCAAGCATTACTAAATAAAGGTCTTGGTTTTGTACCCAGTTATTTGGTTTCTGAGGATGTGTTTACTCAGGATGTTATTGGATTTTGTAGGCTTTTAAATCGGAAGTTATTTTTTCAGAATCAGATGGGTAATAGAGAACATGAGGTACAATGACTGCAGTACCAAGATGCTATCCTTCAAAAAAAAAGGAAGCCAATCTGGTGGTCCCCTGCCATAAACAAACTCTACAACAGAAGAAAGAAACTGTTGCAAAAAAGAGTAAAATCCCATGATTGGAGGTCAGCCTCAGTAAGAAGCTAAAATCCCTCATAAAATCCTCCAAAGCTAGTTATGAAAACAAAATTGCCACTGATTCTAAAGACAACCACAAAGCATTCTATAGCTATGTCAAGAATCTCAATGGCAACACTCAGATCTGCTCTGAGTTACAGCACAATGGCACTAAATATACAGAACCAACTGATATTGCCAACATCCTGGCAGACAGGTTCAGTGCTAACTTTACCCTCTCTCATCCCCTAAAGGGCCCATCTCTATACCGGAAGAATGCAAAGTTCCTGTAATCATGGCTGCACAGGTAAAAGCCACACTCTCCAAAGCCAAGAACAGCATCCGTGGGACCTGACAACATCCAGGCTGCATTCTACATGAACTACAGAACGAACTGGCCCCCTACCTAAGTACCATGTTCAATCATAGCTTCACCTCAGGCTTTGTGACCACTGAATGGTGCACAGTGATGGTCATCCCACTCCACAAAGGGGAAGCCACCACGGACCCTGGGAACTACTGCCCCATTAGCCTGACAAGCTCGGCCTGCAAGGCTTTAGAACGTATCATCATGGAACTTATAAACAATGACATTGGTAATCTCCAAACTCTGGACCCCACCCAGTTTGGGTTTGTAAAAGGCAGATCAGCCGTAGATGAGGGCAAGGTGGTTCACACAGCCTATCTAGATCTCGCCAAGGCTTTTGACACCATCCCGCACTCTGGAATTCTAGATAAACTCACTAAACTAGGTATAAATCCCTATGTCACAAGATGGGTTGCCAACTGGCTCACTGACAGAATGCACACTATTTAGTATCTACTTCTCTAAAGTACAGGCTAACACAGAAGGTCTTTGGCTTATGAAGTTTGCAGATGACTGCAAACTAGGAGCCATAATCAAAACTCCTAACGATGTGGACATCCTACAAAAGGGCCTCACTGAGACAGATGCCTGGTATCAAAGCCATGGCCTCAAGCTCAATGCCAAAAAGTGCATTGTCATCCCTTTTGGTAAAAGTTCTGTACCCATGAACTACCACATAGGCGGTGGTCTACTTAACACTGAAAGTGTGATAAGAGACCTTGAGTGCCAGGTGGACAGTAGTCTATCTTTTGATAATCACATCGCCACAGTAGTCAGGAAATCCTTCTAAGTGGCACACCACATCACAAAAGGTTTCTCATCCAGGAAAAAAGAGGTCATTGTTGCCCTCTACCCGTCACTCATTAGACCCATTATAGAATACAGTGCCCCTTTTGGTATGTACCTCACAAGACATCTGCAACAATGGGAACGGCCACAGAAATACCTTACAAAGAGGATTACCAGCCTCAAACAGATGCCCTACACAGACTGTCTTAAAAAACTCCAGCTTTACTCTGTTGCATATCACCTACTCAGAGGCGATCTCTGCCTAACGTACAAAGCTATGTCAAACCCAGAGCTGTTGGACATGCTCCACTTAAAGAAATCTCAATCCCTCCAAGCTACACACTCTAGGGACCTAAACTTTGTCACAACAATAAACAGAACATGCTGAAGGGATATATTCCTGTCCCAGAGACTTCCCATACTCTGGAACAAACTATCTATCTATATCAAACAAAGCTCCTCATTAGCACTCTTCAAGAAAAATCTTTATGATTTGATGGGAGATAGGAAATTCACCCCAGGGATCACTTCTGTGGCTTTGTTTGACAGGGGCACAGGAAAATAATTTTCTTGGGTGGCAAAAGCCAGGGTACCTTTTTGGCTAGGCTTATATAGGCCCTAGGGCCAATAGCCTATTACCTAGTTATGAACCTATGTTGTTTCAACAGTTAGTACTTAAGGATTTACATTTTAGTTATGCAGCTCATCTTAAAATGTCATTCCACAATCTTCCACTTGCACAACAGGCATTGGATAAACTAAGTAGGAATCATGAGTTAGTAGTCAGCCAGGCTGATAAAGGAGGTGCGGTGGTAGCATGGGATTGGAAAATGTATGAAATGGAAGCACATAATTTACTACTGGATTCAATGACAACCAATTTAAAAAGGAAATTGATCAATTTTTGGAATTGGCTAGGGAAGTAGGCATTATTAATCAAGATACAAAATTACAACTTATGGTTAAGGAACCATCAAAACAATATTTTTATATTTTGCCTAAGACCCCATAAGAATATTGAACAACCTTCTGGTAGACCAATATTTGCAGGAAGAGGTTCTTCAACAGAACTGTTATCAGTCTTCCTTACTCATTATTTAAAACCATTGTTAGTTCATGTGAGATCAAGAATACAGGACACTACTGAGTTGCTCTAGACAATTCAGGAGACACAAATAGAATTAGGGTGGTATATGTGCACCTTTGTTGTAACATATCTATATACTAATATCCCACACTGGTTTGTCTTACAGGCGTTGGAATATTGGCTGAATAGAATACCCTTATATAGCCCAAGATTTAATACCATCTTAGTCTCTTTTACTGAGAATGTATTGAATAAAAATGTGTTTTATTTCTGGCAGGAATGTTATTTGCAATTAATAGGGACAGCGATGGGAGCGTCATTCGCTCCTATTTATGGAGATTTGTTCATCGGTTATGTAGAGGAACAGCTGATATATGATACACTGCACAATATCTATTTGGAATCTATGGATATTTACAGATGATATCTTGATGACTGTTGGTTGGTGTGGCAATCAGGGTCTGATTATCTGAATAAATTTGTCATGTATTTCAATGACAATAAATGGGGCCTACACTTTACAGTTAGTTCTAGAACTACACAGATAACATTTTTGGATGTTGACATTAGAGTAAAACAGGATGGGACTTTATTAAGTCAACTACATAGGAAACATCCTGAGGTTAACACTTTGTTACATCCTAAAAGTTGTCATCCCAAACACATCATCTAGAACATTCCAAAATCTCAGTTTATGCGGGTAGAACGAATTTGCTCATCTGTAGAGAATTTTTCTTCACATAGTGAACAATTAACAAGGAGGTTTCTTAATCATGGATATAATGTGAATGAAATTAGGAAGTCAAGTGAATATGCTTCTAATTTAGATAGGGATCATTTATTAAGTTATCAAGAAAAAAAGACCACCAAGTTAAGATTGGTCATCAATTATGGTAGCAATATTGATTAATTCCATTAATAAATATTGGGAGATTTTGACTTCTGAAGACTCTTTAAAGGACTTGATCCCTTCAAGATGTTTGTTCTCCTATAGGAGAGGTTTAACCATTGGTAATAGATTAAATCATTATAAACGAATATCATGGGAAGGGACAGAGTCATACCAAAAAACGTTGGATGGGTGCTTGCTAGTGGGTTGTCAGCCTTGTAATCATTGCAGTTTTTGCAAATATGTAAATAAAACACAAGCATTTACATCTAGAAATACATCACGTGTTTTTGATATATGAGTGTATGGAGACTGTACCTCAGATTGGGTAATTTACCTGGTGATGTGTATCTGTTAAGCTTTTTATGTAGGGCAAACTGTAAGACCTCTGAAGTTATGAATCTCAGAACATTTAAGTGATGTTAGATGTGCCCGACATTCAAATGCCCTGTATAGATATACTAGACAGCATTCTTCAGCCAAATTTGCATTTGTTATAATTGATAGGATTTTGTTACAGGATAAAGATAAATTAGGCTGGCATAATATATTACACAAAAAAGAAAAAAGTGGATTATTTTGTTGGGTGCCTTTTTTTCACCAGGGCTTAATGAATCTTTGTAATCTACCAATGGAAAGCCATTTTGGAGTATTTAAATACAGTGGGTAGCACTTTACTATGATGCACTGATGAAGGCTTAATAGCTGAAACCAGTATGCTGCTAGTTTGCTTCTAACATGCTAACAGGCATGTTTTGTTATTGATATTTGTATAATAAATTACGAATGAATGCTGACTTTGAAGTGCTGGCCGTTCTGGTTTTTGGATTGTTAGAAGATTGGCCGTGCACCTGATCCATTACTGGTGTGTCAGACAAATTGTGTAACCATAGGTTCACCCCAGGGGTTCCACCTATGTCCCTCTTGGATAGGAGTGATAGGTGCTGATCATGAAAGTAAGGGTAAAACTTGACTTGGTTTGTAAGGGCCCTTGGGTCATTAGTCTAATAACCTCCTGTGCTCATATGATCCTATGAAATACTAGGCAAGTGATCACAGGTGCTATAAGGGGCCTAGCCATGCTCAGCTTTGAGAAGACACATTTAAAATTTCTTGCCACCCTTTACAAGTATTTAATAGTAACCATCTCTCAAATCAAGCATGGCCATATATGATAATCCTTGTGCAAATTTATGTCTACCCATTCAATTATCAAGATTATCCTTAAAGGGAGACAAGAAAGTATGTTGCTTGACCTGTAGTGGTAACTTATTTCATAGACAGGGAATATTTTCAGATAGGAATTTATCCCTGCAGTGAGTCTTATTTATTTGCTAATGTAAATTTAGGACCTCAGTATAGGTGTTTTTTGAGTCACTAATTTTTCAAAGAAATAGGGGGTCATACAGGAATGAGTCTTTCATGGCTCAAAAAGTAAGACACAGTTCATCTCATAGTAGCTAGTAAGCTCTGAAGTATAAGGACAGTTGTGCTATTCTATCAAGACATTTGAAGGATTTAAGATCTTCAATTATTTTGGTTAAAATTTTTGAGGCCTTTCCAATTAAGAGATAGACTTAGATTTTACCATGTCAAAAGGGGGCATGTTATCTGATGATTGCTCTTATAAGGGAAGAGTACAGTGATAAAATGACATTAGATCTTGAAGATATTCCCTTGTATATTAATTGGGCCACATATAAAGATCTCCTTACTATGGTAAAAACATGAAGACAGAATGAAAGAAAGTTGTCCACATAAGTACCCAGGTCTCTTACAACCATATCTTTTTGAAGAGGAGAACCAATTACAACACATGAGGTGGGAACCTCTCAACTGTACAGATTTTCACAGAATGTCCAGATTTTTGCCTCATATTTTTGGCGTGTTCCTCCTAAAATCTGTACTTTTCTGGCAAATAGTTGAGGATTGAAGTCATTAAATAACGACAAACATTTGAGTTTAAGACTCCACATCCTTCAGAAAATTCATGCTAATGCAAAATCTATTATTCTATCGACCTTCTAAGTTTGTAAGAGCAATATTTAAAATTTGTCCCTATTTGCCCTCCCATCATTTTAGGCTTTGTCCAGATTTTTTGCTCTAAGAGGTTGAGAGGTCACCAGCCTTTTTGTTAAACGGTAATATGCTTGAGACTGGCAAACTTTGTCAACCATACTTCAAGCATATTGTCTTTGATGTCTGTAAAATAAATTCCTAACAGGAGAGGGCCTTGCATTGATCTCAGTGTTACCCAACTTGTTACAATTTTGCATTCAGAGAAGATACCAGCCACATAATATATGCTGGAGATAGACAAGTATGTGTCTCAGAGACAGCCCTTTCTGTAGAACAGGTTTCCCATTCACGTGAAGTAGAGTTCTCTTACCTGCACCTATTCAAATGATATTTGGATCAGTGGATGGGAAATCATGAATGTACCCCTGGTCTGACACCTGTGTATCTATTAGAAAGAGGTACTTGTAAATGCTCAACCACCCATGCCCAAGTTATATACATTCTCACAAAAACGTATGGGACCAAAATCTGGCAAATTCTTTTGGGATGCATAACTAGGCTTAAAAAGGCCTGCTAGGGTTGATAACTTAGTAATCCCCTATGATCCTACATTTCTATGACTGCTTTTAGTGTATTATGTAGGTTCATATTCTAGCCCTTTTCAGAACAGTTTAGTGCCACTGGATGAGTAGCTAACAGTGTCTAGCTTGCAGTCATTAGTACACTTGGTCAATGACACCAGGCATATTGGCTTCGATGTCTGCCAAATAAATAGCTAATAGGGAGGATCTAGCATTGATCCTTGTGGTACCCTATTAGTTACAATTTACATTCATAGAGGCTACCAGCAACTTTAGCTATTTGGAATCTGTTGGATAATCAGTTTGCAATCCATGGGACAACATAGGGGTTTACTTTAAGTTTATCTAACTTATTAATAACACCAGCATGGGAGATAGTGTCAAAAACTTTGGTCAGGTCAAGATAAGTAGTGTGCACAGTGACCCCTGTCCACAGCCTCCATTTTATTTTTATTTATTTATTTATTACATTTGTTGACCGGATATATCTGACTGGGCCAAAGGCCCATTTTCAGTGAAGACGCAGGGAGAAAAGCTCCACGGTAATATTTAACAACAAACAAAAACATAACAGCAAACATTAGTACAACAGAATTATTTTACAGCATCAAGAAACAGGACAAAGCAAGGTCACGTTAACTAGTGAAGACCTGGGGGGGGGGGCAATTCCACAGTAGTACAACACAAACAAGTAGCAGTAAATATAATACAATCAGTAGAACTGTACAATTATTGTAACAGGAACAACCAAGTAGCAGTAAATATAATGCAGTCAGTAGAACTGTACAATTATTGTAACAGGAACAACCAAGTAGCAGTAAATATAATGCAGTCAGTAGAACTGTACAATTATGGTACAGAATGAGTAAACAGTAGATAGTATATACGTTACAGTTAACAGTAAGGACGTTAGACGGTCAGGTGAGAAAGGTAAATAAGGGTGGGAAGGTAGATTAACCTGAGGAGTGGCAGGAGCACAACCAGTGACTAGTAAGGTGTTCCTTTAGAGTGATTTGAACTGGTCATGTACTGGATTTTTTTGTTATGGTGTCTGGAAGGGTGTTCAAGAGTTTGGCTATTCTGTGTGAATAGAGGGAGTCACCATGTTGGTTATGGGAGTTAGATACCTTTAGTAAGAGTTTGCTGGAAGATCTGAGGGATCTGCTGTTAGCTTCAGGTTGAAATAAAGAGGAGATGACAGGGCAGTTGTTGAGATGGTAGATTATTTTGTTTTCTAAGGATAGTTGATTGAGAGATAGAAGGTTGGGGAGCTCTAGCCAGTTTAATATTAAAATAGTTGAGCAGAGGTGGGATCTGTGTGGGTGATTAGTGGCAAATTTAGCAATTTTATGGTAACATGATTCTAGATTGTTGAGGTCAGATTTTTGAAGTTTGGTAAATATGAGAGAGCCATAGAGAAGGGTAGATAGAATGTGTGTGTGAGCAGTGGCTAGCCTGGAATTGGGAGTTAGGAATGGTTTGGCTCTGTAAAGGGTACCTAGTTTGATGTGGACATTTTTGGTGGATTGGGCAATCTGTATGTCAAATTTGAGGTTATCCTCTATGGTGACACCTAAAAGTTTAGTGTGGTTAGTGGGGGCAATTTTGGTACCATTTGCAGAGATGATTGCTAGAGGGAGCTGGGAAGTCTTGTTTTTTTGTTACTAAAAACTATGACTTTGGTTTTGTTGGGATTTAAAATGAGTTGGTGTTGAGAGAGGTAAGTTTCAATGTCCTGAAAAGAAGACTGCATTTTTAGTTGGAGTTCTTGGGGTGAGGGAGTTAAACAGATAAGGGTAGCATCATCCGCATACTGTACTATGGAGGCATGTTGGGTTGCTGTACTGAGGTTGTTTGTGAATATGATAAAGAAAAGTGGACTAAGAATAGGGGTACACCCATGGAGGTGGGGAGTAGAGGAGAAAGAGAGTTTTCCCACTTTGTAGCTTGTTGACAGTTGGAAAGATAGCTGTGGAACCAAGTTAGTGAGGGTAAACTAAGGCCATAGGAAGACAGTTTATTTAGTAGAAGCTGGTGGGATATGGTGTCAAAGGCTTTAGATATTTCGTGAAATACGGAAGAGACATGTTGGCCCTCATTCATGAGATGGTGGATGGTGTTAGTGAAGGTTAGGAAGGCAGTACTGGTATTGTGCTTTGGTCTAAAACCATGCTGAGCATTGGAAAGGAGGTTATTGTTAAGGAAGTAGTTTATGAGCTGGTTTTCAATGAAATTTACTAGGTTCAGGAGACAGGACCTAAGGGTCTTCACAAAGCCAAACAGAGTAGGGTCAAGATGAGTTAAGTTGCCTATGTATAGCTAAAGTAGAAGCTTGGATAGTGCATATTTGGCACTAATGAGAATTCAGCCTGGTATATTATCTGATCACATAGAAACATTCTTTTTAGCCTTTGACAGAGATTGTAAGACTTGTGCCAAAGTGATTTCAGGGGAAAATTAAAGTTATGTGCTCACCATAACTAGGCATCTGTTTTGTCCATTTTCATCCTCCCTCAACATGTGAGTTATGGATCCAATCCTTGGATCTGACTTGGACGCATTCTGCAGACTTCAGATCCAACTCTCAAACTCCTCCATCTACCCATAATGCCCTAGTCCATCCCCAGTACCTCAGATCAAGTTTGCTGCCATAAAGATTTCAGTGTGTAATAGAACAGGAGAATAGAAAATTAGAGTAGGGCTCAAACCTGGAACTAAAGGTTCCAAAAAATCCATTAGGACATTCCAGAAGATGACAGGAAGGGGGAAGGGGGGGTTGAGGTAGAATGAAAATGGACAACACAGATACCTAGTTATGGTGAGTACGTAACTTTAATATCTGATGTTGTCCTTTTCATTCTTCCTCAATGAATGAGATAGAATCCCCAACTACATAAAATCCTGGGTGGCCCTCCTGAAAGGATATTCCAGAGAAATGCTGAACCAAAGGCAGCTCTGCTTCTGGAAATTAAGTTCAATTTGTAATAAGTAATAAATGCATGAGCATTAGACCATGTAGCTGCTGCACAAATATCATCAATGGAAGTTCTAGACCAGAAGTCAGATGAGGTGGCCATGGATCTAGTTGAATGGGACCTATGTGGTTTTGTTAGGGAGAAGCCTTGCTGAGAATAAATCCAGGAAATGCAATTAGATATCCATTTGGCCGATGTAACTTCAGAAATTGGAGAACCCAGCCAGCTCGGTGATAATAAGACAAACAGCTGGTCTGTTTTTCTAAATTCTTTAGTTCTGTGTAAACAGAAGTCTAATTGTCTATGCACATCCAAAAGATGTAGCATGTATTCTCCTCTGTGTAAAATCTTTGGAAAGAAGACTGGAAGGTGAATGGCTTGATTATATTTCATTCAGAAGCCACTTTTGGTAGGAAAGAAGGCTTCAGTCATAAGGTAACATAATTTTTATGAAAAACAATGTATGGGCCTCTTGAGGAAAAAGCATCAAGTTTGGAAATCCTTTTAGCAGAAGTAATAGCAATTAAAAAGGCTTTTTCCAAGACAGGAATTTTAAGTCAGATTTTGATGAAGGTTCAAAGGGTTGTTGAGTTAAGCCTTGCAGTACTACTGTTAACTCTCAGGGAGGTAACAGGTCTTTCACTGGGTGTCAGAGCAGGAAAGTACCCTTCAGGAAGGCCTTACAGAATTTGGAAGCAACCAGACAAGAAGCATTATGTCCTGAGTGAAAGTTTGATATTGCTGCCAACTGTATTTTGATTGTGGAAGAACTAGCATCTTCTTTAAAAAGAGAAGTGAAAAACTCTAAAACAGGAGAAACAGGGGCAGTAAAGGGATCAATGTAATTTTTCAATGCCCCAAATTGAAAATCGTTTCCATTTTCTCTTGTAAATCCTGTTAGTGAAAACTTTCTGTAATTGCTACAGAATATTACGAACTAGGAAAGAGAGCCTGGGCTGTCTAGCTATAGACAGAATTGGAGAAACCAGCAGTTAATTTGAAGGCTGGAATATTGGGATGTTTTATCCCTAAGGGATGTGACAGGAGATTTGGTCTGGGGTCCAGTATCCAAGAAAGATAAAGAACATAAGATCAAGGGAAGGGGAATCACACTTAGTAAGGCCCAAAGGGGCAATCAGGATGGCCAAGCACTTCAACCAGCTGGCCTTCTGTAAGACTTTTGGAATTAGTGGTGCTGGCGGTTAAGCATAAAAGAGACCCGAGGGCTAAACATGGACTTCAGGTGCAGCTAACATTGGGTAAGGCAGCAATTCAGGTTGTAGCCTGCTATAGGACCCCAACCATGTCCCAAGACTTGCACTCCATGTTCCTAAGCACACTAGAGAATATTAGGGTCCAACCTAACACTCTCTTACTAGGTGACTTCAACTACCCCTCCCATTAACTAGGTAAACTACTCATGTACCAATACACTTGCCCAAAGTTTCCTGGAGTTCATTAATTCCAATGCCCTGGACAAACTCGTTCTTACCCCCACTAGAGGTAGCAACATCCCTGACCTGGTCATTACTAACATGGGCGACAGTTGCTGTACACCAAAAGTCAGCTCCTCCCTGGTTAGATCTGACCATAAACTAATCACCTTGGAAATCCACATCCCTCCCACCCCCCAGCAAAGGTAACCACCATGAAAAACTTCTCCAAAGCTAACTTTGGGATCCTAAAAACAGAGGTGGCTAACTACATGGCACCAATGCAAATGGAGAATAGTTGTGTGACTGCAGAATCATATACCACTGCACTATACAAATACGTACAAAATGCATGGATCTCGCCATACCCAATAGAACCAAGACACTCTCCTCCAAAAAAGGAAGCCAACCTGGTGGTCTCCTGGCATAAATAAACTCTACAACAGAAGAAGGAAAGTGATGTGGAATAAGGTGAAGTCCCAAGACTGGAAAAACTCCCTTATCTGCCTAAACAAAAAGTTGAGATTCCTCATCAAATCCTCTAAAGCTAGGTATGAAAACATAATTGCAGCAAGTAGTAAAGACAACCACAAGGCCTTCTATAGTTATGTAAAGAATCTCCATGGCAATACCCAAATTTGCTCTATGCTACTGCACAATGGTACCTCCTATACCAAGCCAACAGATATTGCCAGTATACTGGCCGACAGATTCACTGCCAACTTTACCCCCCCAAAGGACCAAGCACAATACCAGTAGATTGCCAGACACCCATTATTACTGCTGCACAGATTAAAACAACACTGTCCAAGGCCAAGAATACAGCTCCTATGGGACCTGACAATATCCCTGGTTGTGTTCTACATAAACTACAGAGTGAACTGGCACCTCACCTGTGTGCTCTGTTCAATCACAGCCTCACCTCAGGCTTTGTCCCTGCCAAATGGTGCACTGGTACAGTTATCCCTTTCCACAAAGGTGAAATGACTACTGACCCTGGGAACTATCGCCCCATTACACTGATGAGTCTGATATGCAAAGCTATGGAATGCATCATCATGGACCTAATAAACAAGGATATAGGGAATCTCCATACTCTGGATCCCACACAATTTGATTTTGTGAAGGGTAGATCATGCCTGCTCAACTTGGTTGACTTCTTTGAGTCAGTTACCAGAGCTGTGGATGAAGGCAAGGTGGTTCATACAACCTACCTTGATCTGGCCAAGGCTTTTGATACCATTCCCCACTCAGAAATCAAAGAAAAACTCACTAAACTTGGCATCAACCCCTATATCACTAGATGGGTTGCAAACTGGATCACAGATAGAACTCACAGTGTGAAAGTAGCTGACTCCAAGTCAGACCGCCGATTAGTCACGAGTGGAGTCCTACAGGGTTCGGTCCTGAGTCCTCTCCTGTTTGGTATCTACTTTTCTGAAGTCCAGGGACTCTGGCTGACAACATTTGCAGACAATTGCAAGTTGGGAGTTATTATTAACTCCCCAAGTGATGTTGACATCCTACAGAATGGCTTCACTGTGACCAACGACTGGTGTCACAACTATGGCCTTAAGCTCAATGCCAAAAAACGTGTTGTTATCCCCATGAATTACCACATTGATGGTAGCTCACTGAACACAGAAGACGTTATAAGAGATCTGGGAACACAGGCTGACAGCAACCTTTCTTGATCACCACATTGCCACTGTGGTCAGAAAGTCCTTCTATGTAACACATCTCATTACTGAGGGTTTTGCATCCAGGAAGAAAAGGTCATTGTCTCCCTCTTTTCTTCCCTCGTTAGGCCAATCATCGAGTACAATGCCCTATTTGGCATGTACCTCACTAGACACCTACAGCAACTGGAGAGGCCACAAAATTAGGCTCATAGGTTCATAGGTAGATACTAGGCTATCTACCCTAGGGCATTTATACGCCTAGCCAGAGTGTATTTGGCTTCCGCCTCCCTATTAGATTAGCCTACTGTGCCTCTGTAAAGTAGGTCACAGAAGGTACCCTTTTAAGATTAGTTTACTGTGCCTCTGTCTAGCAGGGACACAGAAGAGATCCCAGGGGTGAATTTGCGATTTCCCATCCACGCGTCCAGATTTCGCTTAAAGAGGGTCAGCGAGGGGCTATGTCTAACGTGAATTAGGATTCTATTCCAGAGTGAGTGGAGCCTCTGGGAAATGAATCTGTCCCTCCAACATGTCCTATTTATTTTTGTGCTGAGGTTTATGTCTCTGGAGCGTGTAGCTCTAAGGGACTTGGATTTTTTGAGGTGGAGCATGTCCATTAATTCTGGGTTTGACATGGCTTTGTACGTCAGGCATAGATCACCTCTGAGTAGGTGATAAGCAACTGAGTAGAGCTGGAGTTTCTTTAGTCGAGCTGTATAGGACATCTGTTTGTAGCCCATGATCCTCTTGGTGAGGTACTTTTGGGGCCTCTCCAGTTGGTGCAGGTGTAAGGTACATCCCAAAAGGGGCATTGTATTCAATTATGGGCCTCAAGAGTGACGAGTAGAGGGGCACAATGACCTCTCTTGATCTAGATGCAAACCCTTTTGTGATAAGGTGGGCTATATAGAAGGTCTTTCTAACAACTTTGGCAAAGGAGAGATTACTATCTACGTTGGACCCAAATCTCTAATTACTTCTTCCATACTTAATGGATTACCACCTATGTGGTAATTTGTGGGCACCTTGTTTTTCCCAAAGGGGATGACTATGCACTTTTTAGCATTTAGCTTGAGGCCGTGGCTCTGGCACCAAGCATCCGTCTCTGTGAGACCCTTTTGGAGGATGCTTGTGTCAGCTGGAGATTCGATTATGGCCCCCAGTTTGCAGTCATCTGCGCACTTTGTCAGCCATAATCCCCCCGTGTTAGCCTGAACCTCAGAGAAGTATATACCGAACAAGAGAGGTCCCAGAACTGAGCCCTGTGGGACGCCACTTATAACTGGTTTGGATTCGGACATGGCACCTGCGATTCTGACCATGTGGGTTCTATCTCTGAGCCAGTTTGCAACCCATCTTGTGATATAGGAGTTGATATTTAAGCTGATAAGCTTATTTATGATGCCCGAGTGGGGTATTGTGTCGAAGGCTTTTGCGAGGTCCAGGTAGGCTGTGTGGACTACCTTGCCCTCATCTATGGCTTTGGTAACTGTTTCAAATAAATCAACTAGGTTTAAGAGGCAAGATCTGCCCTAAACAAAGCCGAATTGGGTAGGGTCCAGTGTCTGGAGGCTCCCAATGTCTTTGTTTATGAGTTCTATGATAATAAGCTCCATAGCTTTACAGACCAGTCTAGTCAGGCTTATGGGGCGATAGTTTCCGGGGTCCATTTTGGAGTGGGACCACTGTAGCTGTACGCCATTCTTTGGGTACATATCCTGTAGTAAGGCTAAGTTTGAACAGTGACTTAATGTGATGGTCCAGTTCTTCTTGGAGCTCATGTAAGACACAGCCTGGGACACCGTCCGGTCCCATAGATGCTGTGTTTTTTGCTTTGGTGAGGGCAGCTTTCACCTGTGCATCTGTGATGTCAGGGAGGTTACATTCAGTTGGGATAGGCATTTGCTCCTTTGGGGGGGAAGGGGGGGAGAAGTTTGCGCTGAATCTGTCTGCCAGGATGTTGGCTATGTCTGTAGGTTCGGTATATTTTGTACCGTTATGCAACAATTCAGAGCATATCTGGGAGTTTCCGCCCATGTTCCTGACATAACTAAAGAAGGCCTTGTGATTATCTTTAGTGTCTAGGGCAATTTTTCTTTTGAAACTGGCCTTTGATGATTTTTACCTCACAAAGAGGATCCTAGGCCTTAGGTTCATAGGTTGGTACTAGGCTATCGGCCCTAAGGCCTATGCAAGCCTAGCCATAACAGCCTTAAACACTTGTCCTATATGGACAGACTCAAAAAACTCCAACTATTCTCTGTCTCATATCGCCTCCTTTGTGGCGATCTCTGCTTGACTTACAAAGCCATGTCTGACCCAGCTCTGTTAGAAATGCTACATCTAAAGAAATCCCAATCCCTCCACAACACATGCTCCAGAGACCTCAACCTCATTACCACAATTAACAGAACATGCTGTAAGGACAGGTTCATAACCCAGAGACTGCCCATACTATAGAACAGACTTCCCATACATGTCAAGCAGAGCACCTCACTGAGCCTCTTCAAGAGAAATCTTGATGATTGGATGGGAAACAGAAAATTCACCCTGGGGATAACACCAGTGACTCTACTCGACAGAGGCACTGGGATCTAAGGTCGGGTGGCACTATGCCATGGTAATCCTATGGCTAGGCTTGTAAAGGCCTCAGGGTCATTAGCCTAGTACACACCTATGAACATATGAACTATAGTATTTCTCGGTGACACCCCCCCCCACCCCCCGGGAGGGGAGCCAGGGTAAAGTACTTGATGCATTTGTTGTGGTAGATAAACAAGAAAGAGGTTGCAGGAAGGTCGACCACAACAACAGAAAATTTCCACTGCTGTTGACTAGTTGAGAAACCACTTGTGAATCATCAAAATAAACTTGCTAAGCTTGTTCTCTAGTACATTGGATTTCCCCAGGATGTGCACTGCCAATAGAAAGCGGTTGGAGGAGATCGCCTATTGCCATACTCGCATAGCTTCTCGACATAAAAAACATAGAATCAATGCTCCCTCACTCACCAGTCAGTATACCTGACACCAAGGTGGTTGTCAGCACTCACATACCACCACCCGCATGCACCATACAACCAACAACTAACACCACATATATTGGAGGTCCTCACTAAAAACCTACCCAAAGCACAGGGACCTCCCAAACACAAGAATACCACACAAAGCTCATATGTAGATAAACACAGTACACAGAAAAAACACACATGCCAGTGTCTCACCAGGTAAGCTATTAAGGCATTATACAAAACCAAATGTACTAGTCATAGGCGACTCTATCATGAAACACATTGATGTGCCACTCATTAGGTTGGATAAGGCGAAGGTCATGTTTAGCTGCTTTTCTGGTCCTAGGATCCAGAACGTCATACACACACTCAAGTCTCTCAACAGCAAGTACTCTTATGACTCTGTCATAATACATGTTGGTGTGAATGATTTGAGAGGTACCTCTCTGGACTACATGAAGAGAGACATGACTGAGCTCTCAGATTATGTGTCCCAGGCAGGTATGTCCCTAGACGTATGCAGCAAAATACCCACCCAGGATGCTGCTGCAATACAGGCAAAAGATGACTCACTTAAAAAATTGGCTTAACTTCTGGTGTTGTTCTAAGGGGATCCAGTTCCTGTCTGCCTAGGATGACATGGTTGATAGACCTCAATGCTTTGTCAGAGATGATCTCCAACTGTCACCCCTAGGTTTTTGGCTTCTGGCAAAGGCTGTTGCCTCCCCATAGTACCTATTTAGGCACTATTACAAGTACAAAATTTCCAACGTAAAATTTTCCTCAAAAACCAACATTAGGGTCATGCTGCTAAATGCTAGGAATTTTAATTAAAACTACACTCGTTGGATGCTGCCCTCTCCTTGGAGGATACTGACATCTGTGCAGTCACAGAAACCTAGTTCAAGGCTGCAGGCAGCACCCCGGCTATACTGGGTTGCAATGCCTTCCACTCTCTCAGACCATCAGACAAGAATGGGAAATCCAAAGGAGTATCTATTTTTATTAAAGACAAATACTCCTCCAGATTGGTATGTCTAAATAAGTCCCTTGATCTTTTCCATATACAACTCTCTGTAGGTTGAACTCCTCTTCAGATTATCACCAGTTATAGGACCCCCTCCATGAACCAGGACACCCACAATACCTACCTGGATACCCTGGAGTCCTTCAATATACCACCACACACCCTGATTTTGGGAGACTTCAGCTACCCCATCAATAGATTGGTCTAACTATACCTGTACCAATGGCCTCAGCCAGAGATTCTTTGTAAACTGCAATGCCCTGGACCAGTTATTAGACACCCCTACTAAGGGTACAAAAATCCTGGATCTGGTACTCATGAACATTAGTGATCATTTCACCACCCCAAGAGTACAGTCATCTCTAGTGAGATCTGACCACAAGTCAGTCACACTAGAAGTAACAATAGTGTCTGACCCTCCCCCAGCTCCAAAGCTAATTTTAATCTTTTAAAAGATGATATTACTAGTTTCATAGCCTGTACCCCTACTGATGACAAGGATACCTATGCAGAGGTTTATTCCAATCCCTTGTATAAACACCTCCACAGTTGCATCAACTCGGCTGTACCTGAATGGATAAAAGTAAGTTCCTTACGTAACAGGAAGACGGTTTGGTGGACATAAAGAGGCTATGTAACAGAAGAAAGAAACTACTCTCTAAAAGTAGTAGAAGACAGTCCCCAAACTTGAAGGGCTCCCTTATTGGACTAAATAAGTAAATTAGATACCCAGTGAAAAAATCCAAAGCTAACTAAAAATCTAAATTGGATACACTAGCCAACAGTCACCACAAGACATCCTTTGGCTATGTCCACAACCTCAAGGGTAAATCCTAGATTTGCAGTGAACCTCTTGTAAAAGGCACAGCATATACTGAAATTGGTGATATTGCTAACCTGCTGGCAGATACATTCAGTGAGAACTTCTCCCCCATGTCATCACCCAATATACCAAAAGATATTGCTCCCACATGTCCTCACGCAGATATCTCTAAAGCAAAAAACACAGCATCAATGGGACCAGACGGTGTCTTGGGCTGCGTCCTACATGAACTCCAAGAAGAGCTAAACCCAAACATAAAACTACTGTTCAAGCTCAGCCTTACTACAGGATATGTGCCCAAAGAGTGGCGTACAGCAACAGTGGTCCCTCTCCATAAAGGTAGTGCCTCAACGGATCCAGGAAACTATCGCCCCATAAGCCTGACTAGCTTGGTCTGAAAAGCTATGGAAAGGATCATCATGGACCTCATAAATAAAGATATTGGGGACCTACAGACACTAGATCCTACCCAGTTCGGCTTTGTTAAGGGCAGATCCTGCCTCTTAAACCTGGTTGATTTCTTTGAAACAGTCACCAAGGCCATTGACGAGGGGAAGGTGGTCCACACAGCCTACCTGGACCTCGCAAAAGCCTTCGATACAATACCCCACTCGGGCATTATAGATAAGCTCTCCAGCTTAAATATAAACCCCTATGTCACTAGATGGATTGCAAACTGGCTCAAGGACAGAACCAACATGGTTAGAATTGCTGGAGCTATGTCAGACTCCAAACCAGTTACAAGTGGTGTCCCACAAGGCTCAGTCCTGGACCTCTCTTGTTCAGTATATATTTCTCGGAGGTACAGGTCAACACAAAAGGACTGTGGCTGACCAAGTTTGCAGATGACTGCAAACTGGGTGCCATAATCGACTCTCCAGCCGACACAAGCATCCTCCAAAAGGGCCTCATAGAAACAGACAACTGGTGCCAGAGCCATGGCCTCAAGCTAAATGCCAAAAAGTGTATAGTCATCCCCTTTGGCAAAAACAAAGTGCCCACAAATTACCACATAGGTGGTAATCCATTAAGTACAGAAGAAGTAATTGGGAACCTGGGGACCCAAGTAGATAGCAATCTCTCATTTGACAACCACATGGCCAAAGTGGTTAGAAAAACATTCTATATAGCCCACCTAATCATGAAGGGATTCACATCTAGATCAGGGGAGGTCATCGTGCCTCTTTACTCATCCCTCATCAGGCCCATAATTGAGTACAATGCCCCTTTTGGGATGTACCTTACCAGACACCTGCAGCAACTGGAAAGACCCCAAAAGTACCTCACCAAGAGGATCAAAGGGCTCAAACAGATGCCATATGCTGCCCGGTTAAAGAAACTCCAGCTCTACTCAGTGGCATACTGCCTGTTCAGAGGTGATCTGTGCCTGATGTATAAAGCCATGTCCAACCCAGAATTAATGGACATGCTGCACCTCAGAAAATCCAAATCCCATCGAGCTACGCGCTCGAGAGACTTGAACCTCAGCACTGAAATAAATAGGACATGCTGGAGGGACAGATTCATAACCCAGAGGCTCCCTTCACTCTGGAATAAAATCCCAGTCTGGGTTAGGCAGAGTCCCTCATTGACTCTCTTCAAGAGGAATCTTGATAAGTGGATGGAAGATCGTAGGTTTCCCCGGGTATCACTTCTGTGTCACTGTTAGACAGAGGCACAGTATACTAACCTCGAAAAAGGGCATAGCAAAATAAATTTAAAATCAGTGGCGAAAGCCAAACACATTCTGGCTAGGCTTATAAATGCCCTAGGGCAGATAGCCTAGTATGAACCTATGAACCTATGAACAAGCCCTTAATGTTCTTTCCAAGGCAAACAACATGGCCTCTATGGGACCAGACAACATCCCTGGCTGCATCCTAAACTGCTTAAAGCAAGAGCTAGTAGAACTTCTGAGTACCCTCTTTAACCACAATCTAAGCACTGGGTATGTTCCTGAAGATTGGAAAACTGCCACTGTTGTCTCCCTCCACAAAGAATGCTCCTCTGCTGACCCTGGGAATTACAGACCAATAAGTCTGACCAGCTTCATAGGCAAGGCCATGGAGAGAATCATCATAGATCTCATCAACAAGGATATAGGCGACCTCCAAACACTAGACTCATCCCAGTTTGGTTTTGTCAAAAGGGGGATCATGCCCTGTGAACTTGGTGGACTTCTTTGAGACAGTCACCAAAGCCCTGGATGAAGGCAAAACTATGCATACTGTCTATCTAGACCTAGCAAAGGCCTTCAACACAATTCTCCACTCAAGCATCATTGATAAACTTACCCAAATGAATACACACCAGTATACAGTTAGGTGGGTTGCTAACTGTCGCACAAATGGAACACACCCAGTTAAAATAGGGACTCTTCATCCACATTCAAACCAGTAACCAGTGGAGTACCACAGAGCTCAGTGTGGGGCCCCTATTGTTTGGAATGTACTTTTCAGAAGTACAGGCCAAAACAAAAGGCATGTGGCTAAGACAATTTGTAGATGACTGCAAGTTAGGCATGATCACTGAATCCTCTAGTGACATTGTCACCCTTGAGGAAGGTCTTACTCAAACCAATGATAGGTGCCAAAGTCCCGGACTCAAGCTAAATGCCAAAAAGTGCATCATCATCCCCTTCAGCAAGGGAGATGTCCCTGCAGAGTATCACATTATCAACAACATCTTAAGTACCCAATCTGTGGTAGCAAACCTGGGCACACAAGTTAACAGCAACCTCTCCTTTGACCAACATGTTTCCACAGTAGTAAGAAAAGCCTTTAATGCTCCCCATCTCATCAATAAGGGCATTGCCTCCAGAAAAAAAGAAGTTATAACTCCCCTGCACTCCTCCCTTATTAGACCAACTGCAGAATACAATGCGCCCTTTGGCATGTACCTCACCAGACACCTCCAACGGTTGGAGAGACCTCAGATGTACCTTACAAAGAAAATTCAAGTTGTCCAACACCTGTCTTATGACAACAGACTAAAATCCTTGTTGCTATACTCTGTGTCCTACAGACTACTCAGGGTGACCTCTGCCTAGTCTGTAAGGCAACTGCAGAATCTGCCATGATGGAAATGCTACACATTAGCAAGAAAAATGGTACTCTCTGTAGCAACCTCAAAGAGAAGTCACATTAAAAGAACCTCCTGGAGAGATAGGTTAATTTCCAAAAGGTTCCCCCTACTCTGCAATAAGCTTCCAATCTTAGTAAAACAGAGCCCTTCACTGACCCTCTTCAAGCATACTCTGGATAATTGGATGGGGAATTGCAAATTCATCCCTGGGGTTTTACCTGCATCCTTTCTTGACAGAGGCAGTAGGTGTTGAGTCAGGTCTACTAATAGCACCATTAAAAGAGAGTAAAAACTTGGCTAGGCTTGTAATGGCCTAGTAACCTTCTATGATCCTATGATCCTATGATCCTATGACATGGGGTAAGATCCAGTTCAACATTTTTTGTTGATATACCAGACTACAGACATGTTGTAGGTTTGAATCGCAATGGTCCCTAGAGGGAGAACATCTTGAAAAGCCTGCAATGTTAGAAGGGACTGCTCTCATGCCTTAGGACATTGATGTGCAAATTGCTCTCTCAGGGGGACCACATGCCTTAGACTGTTATTCCCAAAATATGCCATCCCCCACCCGGGTGGGAGGTGTCAGTGGTCACTGCAGCTATGGGAGGGGAAACTGAATAAAGGGGTGACTGATGAGAATCTCATTCAAATGGATCCACTATTGAAGGTGGTCCCTGTATACCTAGCGAGTCTTACTGGATTAGAAACAGGCTGTCAAAGAACAGACCACTGAACAGCTAGAGTCCATTGCAGAACATGCATATAGTAATGTGCTAAGAGGACTAGTACTATAGATGCTGCCATGGACCTCAGAGCCTGCATGGCGGAAGAAGCAGAATGAGAAATGATTTGCTGAACCTGGGACATGATTGCGGTCACATGATGCGGGGATAGAGAAGCATTCTGAACTGGTAGCAGCTTTGTTTTGGGCATGTTGATGGTAATGCCTAAAAACTGGCTAATCTGGAGCAAATAGTCCCTGTTCTGTTGTAGAAGATGCTTGGTTGGAATGGTGAGAAGCCAATCATCTAAGTAAGGAAACACCTGGAATCCTGGAATCAGGAATACCTGACAGGACAAAATCATCCTCCACAAGGAATAGTAAACCTGTCTGGTGGACATCTGCAATAAATAAACTATATAACAAAAAGAAAAAATTGCTGTCCAGGACCAAGAAGGAGCAGGTGCCCAACTGAAAGCAATCTCTCCTTAGCCTGAACAAGCAAATAAGATCACTAGTGAAATCCTCTAAAGCCAACTTGGACTTCAAATTGGCCACATCTACTAGAGAAAATCATAAGGCCTTCTTCACATATGTCCAGAATCTCAAAGAAAGTACACAGACATGTTCAGAACTGGTGGTCAAGGACACCACATACACAAATGCTGTAGATATAGCCAATCTACTGGCTGACAGATTCAGTGAAAACATCTCCCCTCTGTTCCCCCCATCAGTAAATCAGGACATCCGCAGTACCTGACCCCACCTGCCCTCTCAAACCCAAATAAAACAGCCTCCATGGGACCTGATAACATCCCAGGCTGCATCCTACATGAACTCAGGCATGAACTTGCAGCACCATTAGGCACCCTATTCAAGCAAAGTCAAAGTACTGGCTTTCTCCAAGCCACTGTCATCCCTTTACACAAAGTTGGAGCATCCACCGATCCAGGAAATTAAAGACCCATCAGCCTAACTAGCCTGCTCTGCAAGGCCATGGAATGGATTATCATGGACCTCATTAAAAGGAACATTGGCAACTTCAAAACACTTGACCCCACACAGTTTGGCTTTGTCAAGGAGAGGACATGTCTGTTAATTCTGGTCGACTTCTTTGAGACAGTCACCAAAGCCATGGATGAGGGGAAGACAGTGCCCACCGCCTACCTTGACCTGGCCTTCTACACTATTCCCCACTCAGGCATAGCAGATAAACTCTCTCAACTAGGCATCAATCCTTATGTTACCAGATGGGTAGCAAACTGGCTCACTGATAGAACCCATCTAATCAAATTAGGGAAAGCAACTTCAAGCAGTAGACCCATAACAAGCGGCATACCTCAGGGATTGGTCTTGGAGCCTCTGTTATTTGGGATATATGTCTCTGAGGTGCAGGCTAAAACTAGTGGGCTGTGGCTGACCAAGTTTGAGGATGACTGCAAGCTGGACGCACTCATCAATTCCCCAAGTGATGTGGACGTCCTCCAAGAGGGTCTCACCTAAACAAATGACTGGTGCCAGAACATTGCCTTAAGCTGAATGCCACAAAATGCATCATCGTCCCCTTTGGGGAGAGTGACATCCCCACATATCACATTAATAACAACATCCTACATACAGAATCAGTAGTGATGGATTTCCACACCCAGGTTGATAGCAACCTGATTTTTGACCACCATATTGCTTCCATTGTAAGGACAGCTTTCTACATGGCCCACCTCATAAGTAAAGGTATCTCATCCAGGGACAAAGAGGTCATAACATCCCTGTATTCTTCCCTTATAAGAACAATTATTGAGTACAGTGTCCCCTTCAGTATGTACCTCGCAAAGCACATGCACCAGCTGGAGAGACCACAGAGGTTCCTCACCAGGAGAATCCAGGGTCTCAAATATCTACCCTACACAGCTAGGTTAAAATCCCTGTTCCTCTACTCATTTTCATACAGACTCCTCAGAGGTGACTCCTGTCTGGCATACAAAGCAATCTCAGACCCCTCCTTGATGGAACTGCTGCATATCCACAAGTCAAGCTCCACTTGAGCAACCCATACTCGCAATCTCAACCTGGTCTGTGATATCAATTGGACTTGTTGGTGGGACAGATTTGTGTCCCAGAGACTCCTCCATTTTGTGGAATAGACTCCCTCTCCATGTCAAGCAGAGTACCTCATTATTCCTTTTTAAGTGCAACCTGGATAACTGGATGGGAAACAGAAAATACACCCCTGGGATTCCACCTGTGTCCCTGCTGGACAAGGGCTTTGGGTACTGACTTTTCTAAACATGGGCTAAACTCTTGGCTAGGCTTATAAGGGCCACAGGGCCAATAACCTAGTAACCTCCTATGATCCTATGATCTTATGATCCTTGCAGTCTCGATTGAGCTGTTACCACTGCCATACATTTGGTAAACACTCTGGGGGCTGTAGTGAGTCCACAGAGCAGGGTCTGAATTAATAGTAAGTTGTTTCCAGCTGAAAATGCAAGTGTCTTCTGGATTATTTGTCTATTTTTATGTGATAGTATAAATCATGAAGACTGAGTGAGTACATCCAATCGTCCTTGTGTAAAAGAAGTAGGACTGTGACCATTTGTAACTTTGACTTCTTTACGTATTGGTTCAGGCTGCTTAGATCCAAAATCAGTCTTAAGTCCCTTATCTTTTTCGGCACTAAAAAGAACCTTGAGTAAGTTATTAATCCCCTCAGGTCTTGTTAGACCTCCTAGAGAACTCTTTTTCTAACAGCTTCTGAATTTCTTCAGCTGCAACTTCTCTCTGACTGGGTGGAACGTCAGGAAGCTTGTTTCTCTTGGGGGGTAGTGTTTGGAAAAAATGGTATAAAGTAACTTCTGGATATTATTTTTAGCACTCAAGAATCTTTTGTTATAGTAGCCCAGGTGTCTGGGTGCAAGGAAAATGTCCCCTGTCTTCATCCAGAGGTGGCAGTCAAGCAGCATTTCAGGAGCTCTGAAAGGGTCTATTTGGAATAGAATCCCAAAAACCCCAATTTTGCAGACCTCCCTTGCCACAAGGCCGGTGTCTTCCATTCAAGCTCCCTCTGCTTCTGAGGGAGTTATCCCCATGTGAATCCTGGAAAGATCCCTGGGATTTGCAGAACCACATTTCCTTGCCTCCACTTTGATTCCATGAAAAGGATCACTGAGGGGCAGAAAAATGAATCCATATGACAAACAGGGTCTTTTCTTCCTGTTCACTGTAGGCAAGTGTTTCATTCACAGAAGGGCCAAACAAGGAAGTTCCATCAAAGGAAGCATTGATGAAACAAAATTTGAAGGGCTCCACAAAGTCACACAGAGAAATCCTGGCATGCTTCTTATGACAATGCCTGAACTGGCAGTCCGTAAGGTACTATCCATAGCATGAAAAATTAGCCTCATGGCTGCATTTTATGTAGATAAAAGAGTAGCCAGCTGCGAGGATGATGTCTTATAATCCTCTGGAGATATGGACTCTGAAAGAGACTTTGAGAGTTCCTTAGTCAAATCCCTCTGTAGTTTAGTAAAGTGCTCCAACTAGTTCAGTGACCAGAAGGTAAAGGTCACTGATGCAAATACGCACGTTCCAAACATGTCCAATGCCCTAGACTGTCTGTTGCGGGGGTGGACAGAGAAGCTCTGTTACATGAGCTCCTTCTTGGTGGCTGCCACCACAACCATCACATTGAGAGGGACACCTTTGCTCCAATCTGTTCTATCTTTTGGAGAGACTATAATTCTGTCCAGTCGACAAGAGATAGGTTCACCAGAGTCCAGTTCCTTCCATTCCCGGCAAGAGACTAGGTCAATAAGCTCATCGGCTAGGGGAGTTACCCAAGACATAGATGGGCCAGAACCAAAAGCTTCCAAGAATATTGACTCCTCAAGGGAGGGGTTATCTGGGGACCAACCACCTTTTTGATTAAGGATTTCCAAAATTTCTGAGAGAGGGGTTATCTGGGGACCAACCACCTTTTTGATTAAGGATTTCCAAAATTTCTGATAAGGAAAAGTTATCAGGTGGTGATCTGGGGGACCCTTCCCCTTTGTTAAAGTCAGTATCTTTGGTGAAGGATTCCATAGATTCCATAGGGGAATCTAAGTGTCTCCTTCTGCACATTCTCTTTTGGTGAACCTCTTCAGTGGGATTCTCTGGAGAGGTGTCCAAAGAGAGGGGTAGTTCCTCTATTGGAACTGCCTGGACATTATTTGGTACTGGCTGTCCTTGTAGAGTAGAGCTGATGGAATCAAAACTCAGAATCAAAGGGGTATAGAGTGTAGAATCTGAGGAAGTATGAGAAATTAGGCCTCCTAAATGAGAGAAAACCCTCCCCACAACCTTGAAGACCAACGGAGTAAGAGAAGTCATGGACGGCTGCACCACAGATGAGCTCTTTGAGGTAGGCAAGCCATGAGTCTGACTGTATTAGTGCCTTGAGGAGGGAGCTGGACCTGAGCTATCTAAAGTCAAGGTTCTGAGTGGCAAGGAAGGTGCCAACAACATCTGAGTCAATCCCAGCTCCATGGATACAATACCAATGCTTCATCTCTGAGATTCATCCCAATCCGAGGGAGAAGAAGTAGAACTAGTCAGGATACAGCCGGAGTTGAAGATGTAACTCTCTTCAGCTCTGACACCAGTACTCTTGGGGCTGTTGGATCCTGAAGCTCAAAAACCAGAGAAGGAGATACAATATTATGTGAGGAGGATGGAAGGTTCATGGATACATTGGGAGATGGAGATGGAATAACCCCCATCTGGATATGAGCTCTGAGGAACCTCCTCATCATCCTATCCACTTCTGCTTCAGAAAGATTCCTGGAGGACCTGATGGATGAGGTGGACAACTGAGGTCTGGAGTGCTTTCTCTGCATTTGCATAAGAAGGGAATGGAGCTGAGGATATATGGGATCTATGATGAAAGTACAGTTTTGTACCTACCATAAATGTAGATGTTCGAGTGCTAATACAGCTGCAGTCATAACAGATGGGTTCTCCTACCATCAGGCGGGTCCCCGGTCGGCCGAATTCCAAAGTCTAGGTCTGGCGTCGGTTGTCGTCGCTTCTTCCCTGACGTCAGTGCGACAGGGGTATAAAAGAACCAGCCAACGCCATTTTCTTCAGTTTTTCTTGCCCCAGATGTCAGGTGCCCCCAGAAAGAAGGCAATACATAAAATTATGTAATAATGCAATGCAATATAATCAAAGACCAGTAGTTGCAAGAAAATACACCATAAAAGAAGACCCTAGAGGGGAAGGAGGGAGGGAAACCTGGACTTCAGCTGTATTAGCACTCGAACATCTACATTTATGGTAGGTATAAAACTGTACTATGTTCATCGTGCATACAGCTGCAGTCATAACAGATGGGTAGAATCCCAAAGCTAAGAAAGGGGTGGTAGGCACTAGGTGGAGCTAGGAGGTGCCAAAATGCCCTGCAAGACTGCAGTGGCAAAGCCTGCTCTAGATTTGGAGTATAATGGAGTATAATGGTAGGTTGTAGTGCTTGGAGAAGGTATGCACAGAACTCCAAGTGGCTGCTTCTAAAATATCCTTGGTAGGAACTCCTCTGAGGAAGGCTGCAGAGGTGGCTGTGGCCCTGGTAGAATGAGTTTTAATGCCTGTAGGTACAGTTTTGCCATGAAAGGAATAGCAAAAGCGTATGCAGTGGGCTATCCATTTTGAGATTGTCTGTTTGGATATTGACTTTCCTTGAGCTCCTACCACATAGGCCACAAAAAGCTGTTCTGATTTTCTGAAAGGTTTTGTTCTGTCCAAATAATAACGCAGTTGTCTGTGGATGTCCAAGGAATGCAGTAATCTCTCCCCTTTGTTGATAAAAAGTAGGTAAATGTATGGCCTGATTTAAAGCTACCCTGGATACCACTTTAGGCATAAAGGACGGGTTGGTACATAATGAAACTCTGTCCTGATGGAAGATGATAAAAGGCTGGACAGCCATAAGAGCCTGTAGTTCTGAAACTCTACGAGCTGAAGTGATAGCCAGAAGGAAAGCTGTTTTCCAGGACAAATATTGTAAATCTGATGAGGCAGCTGGCTCAAAAGGAGGTAAAGTCAGTTTTTCCAGAATTAAATTAAGATCCCAAGCAAGTATTGGTTGTTTTCTTGGAGGTCTTAAATTCTTAGCCCCTCTGAGGAACTGTCTTAATAGAGGGTGAGAGAATAAAGGTGGATCAGTGTTGTATTCTGCAGAAATGGCTGAGGCATGGATTTTGATGGAGGAGAACGAAAGTCCACTGCTTAGCAGTTCAGCCAAATATTGTAGTATTTGAGGTAAATTCAGTTTTCCAGAGCACTGGCCCTTTTTCTCATTCCAAACACAAAAACGTTTCCATTTTGCAGAGTAAGCTTTTCTAGTTGATGGCCTTCTGGCCTCCAAAATGACATCCTGCACCTCCTTGGAGAGCAGGGCCTGCTGCGGTGCTAAGGAATCTTCCATGCGGCTAGATTGAGTGTTTTCAGCTGACTGTGAAGAGTTTTGAAGCTGTGCTGAGTCAGAAGAAGAGGCATTAGAGGCAGGGTCCATGGTGGGGAATGCATCAGGCTCCTCAGGAGTGGGTACCAGTGTTGCCTTGGCCAGTCCGGAGCAATGAGGATCATCTTTGGTCTGTCTGCTCTGGTCTTCAATAGGACTTTGGGCAGCAGAGGAAGAGGTGGGAAGGCATAAACTGTCATTGATGTCCAACTGAAAGAGAGAGCGTCCACTCTCCAGGCCTTTGGATGGAAGATCCTTGAGCAGAATCTTGTCAATTGATGATTTTTGTGGGAGGCAAAGAGATCTATGTCTGGCCTTCCCCATTCTTGGATTATTTCTGTAAAAACTTTTGGATGCAACTTCCATTCGTGTGGATCTGTCATATTCCTGCTTAGGTTGTCTGCCAGCTTGTTTTTCTTGCCTGGCAAGTACTGTGCTTGTAGTTCCATTTGTAAGTCCATGGCCATGTTCCAAAGTGACATGGCCAGTCTGCATAGGGGATAAGAATGTGTTCCTCCCTGCTTGTTTATGTACCACATAACTGTGGTGTTGTCTGTTCTTATCAATAGCTGACCTGGTTGTAGAAGGTCCTTGAAAGCTATAATAGCATTTATCACTGCTAGCATCTCTTTTTGATTGATGTGAAGGTGCTTTTCTTTTTGGGTCCATTTGCCCTGAATGCACCGGTCTGTCATGTGCGCCCCCCAGGCGTAGTCCGAGGCGTCTGTTGTGATGACTTGATTTGCTTGAGGCTTGCTGAATGGAAAACCTGTGTTTGTTTGGCATGCTTGAGCCCACCACAGAAATTCCTTTTGCAGACATGGAATTAATGGTATTATTGTTTCCAAACTGTGGCTGTGTTGAGACCATATGTTTTTTAGGTACCATTGTAGTTTTCTCATCTGCAGCTTTGCACATGGGATTAGTAAGATGCAAGATGCCATGAATCCCAGAGCCTGCAGGATTTTCCTTCCAGTCAGCCTGGTGCAATTTGCCAGTGTTCTGAAATATCGAATTAGTTGTCCCTGCTTCTCTGGCATGAGGTAGGCCATCTGGGTGTTTGTGTCCAAATTGGCACCCAGGAACATTATCTTCCGAGAGGGTATTAGTCTTGATTTCTCTTTGTTGACTGTGTATCCTAGAGAGTTTAATAATATTATTACATAAGCCAGATGTTTCAGAAGAATGTGGTTGCTGTCTGCTTGGATCAGGCAGTCATCCAAATAAGGGTATATTTGTATCCCTTGAAATCTGCAGTAGGCAATTACTGATGCCAGGCATTTCGTGAATACTCTGGGCGCAGTAGATAAACCAAAGGGCAATGCAGAGAATTGATAATGGTTTGAACCTGCAAGAAATCTGAGGTATCTTCTGCAATTTTGTCTGATTGGGACATGCAGGTATGCCTCCTTGAGGTCCAATGTTACCAGCCAAGACTCCTTGCCCAGCATGGGAAGAAGTTGCTGTAGAGTGAGCATCTTGAATTTTGGTACGAGTAGGAATGTGTTTAGGATGGAAAGATCCAAAATCCAATTATTTTCCCTTCCTTGGCACCAGAAATAGCCTGGAATAAAAACCTTGACCTTGTTCGTGTGTAGGTACCTCTTGAATAGCTTTCATGTTTATAAGACCTGAAATTTGCTTTTGTGCCTCTGCCCTTTGATTGTGTGGCAGGTTTGGCATGCCTTTCAATTTTGGAAGGGTATGAAAATGGAATTTGTAGCCTCGGTTTATAATGTTCAGGATCCATTTGTCCTTTGTGACAATATGCCAATTTTTTGAGAATAGTGCCAGCTTTCCTCCTAAGGGGCTGCCATTTGAGACCTGGTTGGCATGCAAAGGGAAAGTCATTGGTTTTGCTTTCTGAAAGATTGCGAGTTGTCCTCACCACCTCTTTGTGTAGGAGCTTGCCATTGTCTGCCTCTGTACGAGCCTTGTGTTTGTCCTCTGCCCTCGGGCCTGTATCTGCCTCTTTGGGGTCTGTCTGTGGCAGGAAAGGACCAGTTTTGGAAGGCCAATTTCTACTAAACGTGGGGTTGGACCTGCAGAAATTCTTTCACAGTTTGCATTGATTTAGCCTTTTCCTCCATTTTCCATAATACTTCCTCAGCATTTGCCCCAAATAGTACATCCTTTTGAAGAGTCCAGTAATTTAGCTTTGACATGATCAGGCAAGGCTTGTTCCTTGAGCCAGGCATGCCTACGTATGACTGAGCCTGTAACAGCAGCTCTACATGAGGCCTCTAGAGCATCAAAACCACATTGTAAGGTATGTTTACCCACTTGTTCTGCACTGTGCATCAAATCCTGCAACTCCTTCATGTCTGGTTGTTCATGTTGTGACATTTTACTTTCAATTGAGATAACAGAAACTGTTGGTATTTTAGTATATGAAACTGACAGTTTAAGGCCCTCATGGATAAGGTAGCCGAGGTATATACCTTTTTTCCCCACCTTTCTAAGGATCTGGAATCTCTCTCGGAAGGCAATGGGTTTTTGGCAATGGAGGCCTTAACTCCCTTGGGCCCCTGTGAGATGGTTTCTAGGTCAGCAGCATGGCTTTTGTATAGAAATTGGTGTGAGTCAGGAACCCTGTAGTACCTGTCAGGCTTAACTGGAGCTGGAGGAAGAGAGTCTGAGTTAAGGCAGGCCTCCGAGTAAACATCATCTAGGATGTCCAGGACAGGAGGTATAGCCAGAGGCCTGTGCTGGGGTAACAAAAGAAATTCCCTGAGCCTTTTCTTGGAATCTGAATAATCTTGGCCTTCCCAGTGGAAGTGTTCCCTTAAGGTATGCAGAGTTTCACCAAATGAGTAATCCTCAGGGGAGGATACAGAAGGAATAGATTCCTCTGCATCAGAGTCTTCAAAAGGGGAGTAAGACTATTCCTGATAATCAGAGTGCTCTGAAATAATGGAGCCCTGATCAGAGGAGGGGGAATCTTCCTCCACTCTGGTTCTTTTGTCCGGAGGTGGCTGAGAACCTCTGATTAGAGTAATTAAATCCTCAGCCATTTTAAGCATCTGTTTCTTAGGCATGGGGCCTGGAGATGGGCCCTGTGTAGCTGGTGTCTTAGGGTGCATGGTAGCTTTAGACTTGGTGAAAGCCTTGATGGAGAAAGAAGAGGAAGGTCTGAAGACACCTTAAGTGGAGGTGGACCTGTCCACATTCTGTGTTTCAACGCCAAGCGTGGCTTCGGTATCTGTAGTCAGGATGTGGGCCGAGGAGCCTGCGACCTCGGGTACAGGAGACACTGCCAAAGATGTGTCGTCGGTAATCAGGGGCTGCGTAGGCGCCTCGCTGAGAACCGGACCACGTGTAGTCGGCTTTGGCGTGGTGTCAGCAGAGGCCGCGGACCTCGAGTGTCAGTCCTTGTCTTTGCGTTTTTTAGACAAAACCGGAGTCGGAGTATCCGACGACATAGTATAGTTAAATGCTTTCCCAAAATAATGCTGGGCAAACTCCACCCGATGCTAAATAGTGCGTTTGTTGAATGTAGCACAAAAGCGACAGACCGAGACGTCGTGGTCTGGGCCTAAACAAGGTATACAGAGGGAATGGAAATCCTCATGCGGTATTTGCTTCCCACAAGAAATACAATTATTAACTTTGTCTGACATCGGTTTGAGCCAAGAAAAAGTTTCCCCAACGGGGTACTTAGCTTTTAAGAAGACTTCGGTTCCAAATTTTTCGTAATCTCAGGAGCTGGCACTTGCGAACTGCTTCTGCTTCGGGCACCGCGCGGCAAGAAAGACTGAAGAAAATGGCATCAGCTGGTTCTTTTATACCCCTGTCGCACTGACGTCAGGGAAGAAGCGAAGACAACCGACGCCGGACCTAGACTTTGGAATTCGGCCGACCCGGGACCCGCCTGACGGTAGGAGAACCCATCTGTTATGACTGCAGCTGTATGCACGATGAACATCTTGGGTGAACAAGTCCTCAGAGCCTGAGAAACAGCCAATATTGGATCCTAAGATTTTGGATCCATGGGCTGCACAGGAGGAGTACTAGTTATTGCTAAAAGATCCAAGGCCTTAGGATCCAAAGATTTTTTCTTTGGTTCATAGGTTCATAGTTTAGTAGTAGGCTAACTGCCCCTGCGAGCCATTTTAAGCCTAGCCAGTTATCCCTTGTGAGACTCAAACCCAGCACCTTGTGTTTGTAAGGCAAATACCTTATCCATTAAGCCACCCTTCCAACCCAGGGTCTTTGGCTCTGACAAAGTCAGGTTCAAAGACCTTCATATCGTTTGTGGTGGCTCCAAGATCACCAAAGTCTTCAGAGACTATGGTGGTGATCTTTTCCTGTGCTCTGAAGGAGCATTTGAAGATTTACTGGGGGTTTGAGCCCCTAAGAGGAAGAAGAAGGCTGTAGCAACACCTTAAGGACTAGCTTATTATGTCTGTCAGTAATAGTCCCGGAGTTAAATCCTGCTCAAATAGTGCAATTTATACTGCTAAACAATAAACATACTTCCTGTGAGCATCCAATTTCTGGATTTTGTGTCCACAGGAAGTGAATTTTTTAAACCCAGTAGGTTTTTCAGCCATGACAGTATAAGGCAATAAGTGATAAAGAAAAGGATTTTTTTACTATAACAGATAGGAAGAAATTACCAGCAATGGTAATAAGGAATAACCCATTAAAAAGGATAGGAAATAAAGGGATAGGATAGAAGGAGTACCAACAATACTGCAGGCAAAAATTTACTTTGTTAAAAGTAAGAAACCTGATGAAGAAAAAAAATGGAAACTAGAGGGAGGTAAATTTTAAATGTGAGATGGTAGCAAACAAGACCTGAGGTATTGGGGATGGTTTAGGGCATTATGGATAGATGGAAGAGCTTGAGAGTTGGATAAAAAGTCTAAACTCCGGCCAAGTTGGAACTGAGGATCAAATATGTAGCCCATATATACAGGAAGAATGAAAAGGACAACATCAGATCCAAATTTTCAGGGCTAGGGGTGCAACAGTGTGGGGAGGTAGGGTAAAGTTAGCACTATATTTTGTATTAATATATTGGCTATATCCTTGGGATTGGAATGTATAATATTAGAGATAAGCTCAGTGCATTGTTGAATGCTATTCTTTAATTTTCTGGCATAACTGAAGAAAGATTTATAATTTCATTTGGTATCTGTAGCAACCTAAATTCATACTTACTTTACATTTTCCAGTAGTACTCTTAGTTTCATAGTTTCATAGTATAGTACTAGGCTATCTGCCCTGGGGCATTTGTAAGCCTAGCCATAGTGATGTGGCTTTTGCCACCCCATGAAATGGTACAAAAATGTACAGAATAAATCTAGAATACTGTGCCTCTGTCTAGTAGTGACACAATGAAGGTCCCCTTATATAATAGAATTAGTTTACTGTGCCCCTGTCTAGCAGTGACACAGATGTGACCCCTGGGGTAAACTTACGATCTCCCATCCACTCATCAAGATTTCTCATATTTTACTTGCTGGAATGCTTCAGTGTGGTGTTGAGGTACGTAGATGGAAATTTCTTAAAACATTTATTACTTTCCTTTATTTGTTATACAGTTTATTAATAAGGAAGTTCCATCAGAGAGGTTTATTCCTTAATTTACCATTACATTTAACCAGACAGGTGTGGACTTTTCATTGCAACTATTTAGATGACGATTAAAACTGGAAGCAAATGTGGCAACCCTCTACGTTGGGTCTATTTCCAGAAAATAGTTGCAAATTTTGCATAGGTTTTCTACAAGCTAAAGTAGATTTGCTTTGGGGAAGTCCTCAAAGATGGTTTCATTTGGTAGTGGGATGGTACCATTAAGCCTGAAATAGAAGGTATCTGATCTGTGGTCAGACTTAAGCAGGAATGAAGAGATGCATTGTTGGGTACAGGTGAGGTTTAGGATAATAAGGACCATGTCAGGGACATTTGAGCAAATAGTCAGTAGTTTTACAGTTTGCTCCAGAGCACTGGTATTAACAAAGTCTAGGAAATACTGAGCATATCCATTTTTAGAGGTATAAGTGTGTCAGTCATTGCTAGCAAGATGGTATTTGGCTTGATAATTAATGCCTCATAATGATATTAAGGTAATTTCCATGATCTTTAGGGGATACTGATAGAGATCTGTGGCTAGCAATGAAGTGATAGTTGGATTTTTAAGGGTGATTTGGATCTCCAGGAGCTCCAAGTTAGGGTTGTAGGAAGTATGATGGGAGGTGATGGTGTTTTTGACAAATACAGATACTCCCTCACAGTTACCTAAGGTCCTGAAGTCGTGACAGGAGCTAAACACTGATATAGAGGGGGTGCTGTTGTTGCACTGAAACAATGCCTCAGTAACTACACAGATACAAATGTGTCTGAGTTGCTGGAAGGCCTCAAATTCTGGCATCTATTTAGACTCCTAGCACTGAGTAGTGCCACCATGAAGTTGTTCATATTTGAGCTTGAGTTTGTTATGTAGGAGTGTCCTGTAGGGAAACCCTTTCTAAAAACGTGCAGTAAAAGCTTTAGCCAGTATGCAAAAATCCTGGTATGAGAGGTGTAAGCCATCTCTGATGAAAGTCCTGTCTATAATCGCATCTCAGATCCCCTTAAAATAATACCAACTACTTAGTCAATTGTCAATTATCTTGCCTTGGTATCTAGGTATCATTCCCGGGAAAGGCAAGATATTACTAAAAACACTGTCGTTCTTGCCTATAAGACATGCATAGTAAGTTTCTTCATGTCTCACTGCATATCCCACTGGTGGAGCACCTCAGCTTATTCACTTCCATATGGGCCATCACTAGATCATAGTCATACTTGTCAGATTTAAGATTAGGAATAAGGATAATTGTTGAAAATGTCAGATCCTGACCGCAGCTAACTTAGCAAAACTTAGCAAAAATAAATAAAGTTCTATTTCCACAGGAACAAAAAAAGTCCAATTAAGGGTTTAAGCAGATCTTTATTCAATGATGGACAAGTGTTATTGTCTGATTCCAGACTGAGCAGCATAAATAGTATCATTCCAGGGAGGTGCCAGGCCTGCGTAGGAAGAGATAGTTTATTTTGAAAGAAAAATTAAGCCACCATTTGTATAGTCAATGGAAAGAGTCTGAACCTAGTGTCTCTATGCTATCCTGAAGCTATACAGTCTTATATCATTTTACATTTTAACAGTGTTAGGTATCTCTCATAAACAGTACATGACAAAAGTGGTAACCCACAACCTTAACACAACTTAAAGGAGCAAAACGTTTTTAGTTCTGTATCAGTGATGGTGCTCCTTGGTAATTCCTACAGGTTACTGTGGTAGGTCTGCCCTGGCATGCTTTTCTGGTGACTCTTGGGTGATCTGTGTGGATCTGCAGTATGTGGGAGTGGTGAAGGACTACATGTTGCCTGGTATGCTGAAGGCTGAGCTCTTTTGGAGTGGGTTCTAGACTTTGCCATTTTTTTTCTTTATAGCCTCAGTATACATTATAGATTTAGTAGTGTGTTGTGGCTGATGTGGTGTTGCAGATGTATGATGCTTACTAGTAGTGGGTGATATGAGAGGTTACCTCCATGTTTCTTAAATATTTACATCACTTGCAGGTTATACTATCAATTGGTAGAAACAATGAGCATTTGGAAAGCATAAGGCAGTTGTTACACTGCCTTAGAACACCTAATGAAATCACACTGGTCATAGATGAGGTGAGAGGGGACTACTGAATCACTTTACAGAAGAGTGGAAGACAAGGGGGTGGTAGTAGTACTCAGGGGTTGGGGAGGAACTACTATATTAGACTGCGAAGATTTATGTAGGAAGTATTTAAGATGATATTATCAAGTTAGGTTAGATGGTGGTGAATCTAGCAGTGTTTAGTGAAAAGACAGAATTAGGTTTCCAAGAATGCTAAACCATGGTAATTTGCCTACTGTTAACTACCCAGCCACTAATAGTATGGGTTTCACCACATTTATACTCAGTTAGGAATCAATGTTCCTTTCCTCTTTCATTCACCAGGAACAAAACAGTGGAACTAATCCCAAGCTGTGTCCTAAGAAGCAGTTTCGTCTTTCCGTCTTGGACAGCCTATTGAATGGCAACAATCCAAAGCATTCTGAACCATATCTGCTAGCCAGTACATTTCATTGCCAATTGTTCTATCCCTTGATCAATCCTTGGTCACCACACATAACTTCTACCAGGTGCCTTCATATTCAATAATCCATGGTAACCTAGATGAATTTCTTTAATCACTCTACATCATAGTACAGAGGCTATATAAGTCCTTAATCCCCACATTGCACAGCCAGCATTTAAAGTAAGTTCAGCCCATCTTGGATAACAGTCAATCAATTTAATTTTGTGTTGTCTGTCCACTCATTTTTGTGCCACAATATAGACTTGTGATAAGATTTTGTCAGGTCTGGCTTCTGTTCTTACTATATCTACTGTAACTGGTAGGTTCTCAATTTCAATAAAGGAGAGTATACCAAGTGATTCTCCTTCCTCCTATTTTAAATTTATTTTATTTTTTTTTTATCCTTTGTTGACCAGGTTTGTCCCACTAGGCATGTGGCCTTCTTTCTTGGGTGAACCAATGTGGCATTGTTGGCCAAGGCTTTGGGGAACTTTCCCTACTCTTGGTAGTTGGGGGAAGGATTTGTGTGTTACATATCTTGACTTCCTGTTTCCTGTCCAAGCACGGAGGCAGCCAGGAGGAACAGGGAGAAAATATGGCTGATTCAGCTTTGACTGAAAATGAAGTGAAGGTTGATGGACATGTAGCTGAAATGGTAGAATCACTACCAGAAGTTTTTTTCTGATGCTGTGGGTGCAGAAAAACAGTGATATTGGAAGAAAAGGAGATTGTAGCAGTAACAGAGATGGATTCAGAGGAAACCCTTCAGAGGAGATTGTTTGAAGGAGAGACAGTTACCTCTGAGAAATGCATAATTGCAACCTTCCAATCGGGAGGGTTGTGACATGATTATTTGGAAGAAATGGTAAAACAAAGTAAACCAGAAGGTGGAGCAGCAATTTCATGGAGTGACATCATGGAGGAAATAAAAGAAGAAAAAAGAGAAGAAGAGACTGTGCCAGAAAAAGTTCAAGAGACAAAAACTTAGCACAAACTGTGAGAGAAGGAGCAAAGAAGAAATAAAAGAAACAAAAAAGAAGTATACAGTATGCGTGAGCAGAAGAAAGTTTAGACAGGTATAAGGTTTGGGACTCTGTCATAGCACCTCTGGGTGTCAAAACAAAAGAGGTAAGAGCATTCATTTTAATTAATAAAGAGACTTTTTGTGACTTGATATGTGAGACTGAGCAGGTCATGGAAAATCTTTTTGGTGTATATGAACAAAAGAAAAACATTTATCCATGGTCAGAATATTCATGCAAGATTTTTACAGACAAACAAAAAAAATAATAATCCAGTTTAGAACTGAAGTTGAAGCAAAATAACTGAAAGAACATTTGTTAACTATATGTAAAAAAGTAATGGACACTACAAAAGTATATAATGAAAGAAGACTATGGACTGGGGGATGGGAATGGGGAGCAATACTGAAAATGGAAAATGATAATGTTATGCACGTACCTAGTCTTATTAATGTTCATGGTAATAGGGGTGTTGTGAAATAAAACTTATTTTTGTGGAAAAATGATCATTTAATCAATGAATGTGATAAAAAATATTTATTTATGTGGTAAAACAGGGTATAATGCAAAAAATGTGATTTAAAGTGTAAAAAATGTGGCAATATTGGTCATTCATGGCTAGAATGTGAAATGAACGTGCAAGAAAATGAAAATGAAGTTATACAGGATAAAGAGATATTAGAATGTGTTATACATGAAAATGTACAAAAAGATGTAACTAATAAATAGGTTATACGTGAAGTTAAAGAAAATAACAAGGACAAAGAATCAAAGGAGACGAGTGAGGAAGACGCGGATTGGTGCACAGTAATAAATAAAAAGAATTCCATAGGGAAAAGAGTTAAAGAAAGGAAAAGAAAATTCAAAAACATAATGTTTAGAGAAAATAAGAAAGGAAAGGGATAAACATTTTATTATACTAACTATTCTTAAAAGCTGAAAATAGCTTTAAATGTGAACAGTATAAAAAATCTTAAAAGGAGAATAGGTATATTACAGTGGTCTGCTGCAGTAGAGAATATGTATATTACAATGGTGTGCTGCAGTAGAGAATAGGTATATTACAATGGTGTGCTGCAGTAGAGAATAGGTATATTACAATGGTGTGCTACAGTAGAGAATAGGTATATCACAATGGTGTGCTGCAGTAGAGAATAGGTATATTACAATGGTGTGCTGCAGTAGAGAATAGGTATATTACAATGGTGTGCTGCAATACAGGATAGGTATATTACAGTGGTGTGCTACAGTAGTGAATAGGTATATTACAATGGTGTGCTGCAGTAGAGAATAGGTATATTACAGTGGTGTGCTGCGGTAGAAAATAGGTATATTACAATGGTGTGCTGCAGTAGAGAATAGGTATATTACAATGGTGTGCTGCAGTAGAGAATAGGTATATTACAATGGTGTGCTTCAGTAGAGAATAGGTATACTACAATGGTGTGCTGCAGTAGAGAAAAGGTATATTACAATGGTGTGCTGCAGTAGAGAGGAGGTATATTACAATGGTGTGGTGCAGTAGAGAATAGGTAGATTACAATGGTGTGCTGCAGTAGAGAATAGGTATATTACAATGGTGTGCTGCAATAGATAATAGGTATATTACAATGGTGTTCTGCAGTAGAGAATAGGTATATTACAATGGTGTGCTGCAGTAGAGAATAGGTATATTACAATGGTGTGCTGCAGTAGAGAATAGGTATATTACAATGGTGTGCTGCAGTAGAGAATAGGTATATTACAATGGTGTGCTGCAGTAGAGAATAGGTATATTACAATGGTGTGGTACAGTAGAGAATAGGTATATTACAATGGTGTGCTGCAGTAGAGAATAGGTATATTACAATGGTGTGCTGCAGTAGAGAATAGGTATATTACAATGGTGTGCTACAGTAGAGAATAGGTATATTACAATGGTGTGCTGCAGTAGAGAATAGGTATATTACAATGGTGTGCTGCAATACAGGATAGGTATATTACAGTGGTGTGCTGCAGTAGAGAATAGGTATATTACAATGGTGTGCTGCAATACAGGATAGGTATATTACAGTGGTGTGCTACAGTAGAGAATAGGTATATTACAATGGTGTGCTGCAGTAGAGAATAGGTATATTACAATGGTATGCTGCAGTAGAGAATAGGTATATTACAATGGTGTGCTGCAGTAGAGAATGGGTATATTACAATGGTGTGCTGCAGTAGAGAATAGGTATATTACAATGGTGTGCTGCAGTAGAGAATTGGTATATTACAATGGTGTGCTGCAGTAGAGAATAGGTATATTACAATGATGTGCTGCAGTAGAGAATAGGTATATTACAATGGGGTGTTGCAGTAGAGAATAGGTATATTACAATGGTGTGCTGCAGGAGAGAATCGGTATATTACAATGGTGTGCTACAGTAGAGAATCGGTATATTATAATGGTGTGCTTCAGTAGAGAATAGGTATATTACAATGGTGTGCTGCAGTAGAGAATAGGTATATTACAATGGTGTGCTGCAGTAGAGAATAGGTATATTACAACGGTGTGCTGCAGTAGAGAATAGGTATATTACAACGGTGTGCTGCAGTAGAGAATAGGTATATTACAATGATGTGCTGCAGTAGAGAATAGGTATATTACAATGGTGTGCTGCAGTAGAGAATAGGTATATTACAATGGGGTGTTACAGTAGAGAATATGTATATTACAATGGTGTGCTGCAGTAGAGAATAGGTATATTACAATGGTGTACTGCAGTAGAGAATAGGTATATTACAATGGTGTGCTGCAGTAGAGAATAGGTATATTACAGTGGTGTGCTGCAGTAGAGAATAGGTATATTACAATGGTGTGCTGCAGTAGAGAGTAGGTATATTACAATGGTGTCCTGCAGTAGAGAATAGGTATATTACAATGGTGTGCTACAGTAGAGAATAGGTATATTACAATGGTGTGCTGCAGTAGATGCACATATTATTGCCTTAGACGATATCAGATTATTAACAGGGGGAGAAAGAACACAAACTGAAAAACTTTGGAATGGAGTGGTAGTTTGGAACATGGGTAAAGAAACATATTCGGGCATATGTATATTATGTCAAGAAAGCATTAAAATATTAGATGTAACCATAGTGCAATTAAGGCGAACTATGGTAATAGATGTGAGATGGAAAAATATGTGTATAGAATTATAGCTTTATATGCATATATAAGAAAAAAGAGAGAGAAATTATGCATTCTTGAATGTTTGTGTAAATATGGACATTATAGTGGTGGGTGTTTTAATTGTAATTGAAGGAAAAATAAGAGCAATTGTGGTGTTAAAATGGCTAAAGAAATTATGAGAAGTGGAAAGTTAAGTGTATGGGAGAATAACCACTGGACCTATAAAATAAGTGAAATTAGGACAGAAATTGATGATTTTTTTAATATCTGATAGTTTAAACATTATAAAAAAGGAATTAAGTATGCTGGATTTTGAGATCATGTGGCAATATAGGTTAAAGTACAGGAAAATGAAGAATATATAAGAGGAACAAAGAGAATTAATGAAAATGAATTAGATTTAGAAGATTAAAAAGAACTTGTGGAATTATGGAAAAATCATATAACTATGAGGGAGTTTTATGAGAATTGGACTGTTTGGTGGCTTAATTTTAAAGAAAAATATAAAAAAGTATTTAGAGCATATAAGGAAGAAAAGAAAAATAGAGATATAAGATATTAAGTCAAGAAACGTTTAGAGACTTATTAGAGAAGAAAAATTCCTTTTATGAAAAGGAAAGAGAAATATTTAAAATTAATCAAATTAAAATTAATTTGTTATATAAGTAAAAATATTTTTGACAAGGAAAGAAAGAAGAGGTAGCACAATGTTTGTGTCCTTCGGCTTTTCCCGGTTAGGGGTCGCCACAGTGGAACTCCGGTCCGCTAATGATTGGCAGTAGATTTTTACATACTGGCTTGCTGGGCCTAATGCACAACCTTCAACGAAGGAACGCCCATTCACGCATGTTACTACACAGAAGACGCTTTAACTGAGAATCGAATGGGCAACGTCTAACTGTGAAGCGACAACGCTACTGCAGCACCACCACCACAGTAAGATATTTGAGTAAAATAATAAAAGAAGGAAAAATAATAAGATAATTAAAAAATAAGGAAGGTAAGCAAATAAGACAGCTGTTTTAGCTGCTTTTCTGTAACAAAAAAAAAAAAAACTTCTAAGCTTGTTTCCTGCCTTTCCTGTAACTAGTTAAGTCTAGATACAGACTTGCTGTATCCAGGACTGTTGGTAAGCTTCTGAGCCCCCCCCCCCCCCTTTCTGTGTTGGAGGGAAGCCTTCTAGCTTATCAGTGGGAGTGGTAAGCACTAGGTAGCCTATATACCATGGAAAGAGTGGGTTTTGGCCTTGAAATTGTAGTTCATTGGCTGTTTGGGCAGTTTTTCCATCTCTTTCTACTTTCTGGTTAAAAGCCTGTTTTGCGTTTGGTCCCCACCTTTCCTATAACTAGTGTAGTCCAGGTACAGATTTGCTGTATCCAGGACTGTTGTTAAGCTTCTGAGCCCCCCAAGCCCTTCTTTGTTGCAGAGAAGCCTTGTAGCTTATCAGTGGGAGTGGTAAGCACTAGGTAACCTATCTACCACAGGAGGAGTGGTTTCTGGCCCAGAAATTATAGTTTATTGGCCATTTGGGAAGCTTTCCACCTCTTTCAACCTAATGATTTAAAAGCCTGTGTTTTTGCTTGTTTCCTGCCTTTCCTGTTACTAGTCTAGTCCAGGTATAGATTTGCTGTAGCCAGGACTCTTTGTAAGCTTCTAAGCCCCCCAAGCCTTTCCGTGTTGGAAGGAAGCCTTCTAGCTTATCAGTGGGAGTGGTAAGCATCAGGTAGCCTATCTACCACAAGAGGAGTGGTCCCTGGCCCAGAAATTGTAGCTATTGGCTGTTTGAGCAGTTTTTTTCCATCTCTTTCAATTTTCTGGTTTGAAAGCCACACTTGTGCCTGTTTCCCACCTTTCCTATAACTAGCCTAGTCCAGTTACAGAGTTGCTGTATCTAGGATTGTTAGTAACCTTCTGAGCCCCCAAGCCTTTCTGTGTTGGAGGTAAGCCTTCTAGCTTATCAGTGGGAGTGGTAAGCACTAGGTAGCCTATCATCCACGGGAAGAGTGAGTTTTGGCCCAGAAATTGTAGTTTATTTGGCTGTTTGGGCAGTTTTCCATCTCTTTCAACTTGCTGGCTTAAGAGCCTACGTTTGTACTTGTTCCCCGCCTTTCCTGTAACTAGTCTAGTTCAGGTACAGATTTGCTGTATCCAGGACTCTTTGTAAGCTTCTGAGCCCCCCAAGCTTTTCTGTGTTGGAGGGAAGCCTTCTAGCTTATCAGTTGGAGTGGTAAGCATTAGGTAGCCTATCCACCACAAGAGGAGTGGTTCTTAGCCCAGAAATTGTAGCTATTAGCCGTTTGGGCAGTTTTTTCCATCTCTTTCAACGTTCTGGTTTAAAAGCTGCACTTGCGCTTGTTTCCCACTTTTCCTGTAACTAGCCTAGTCCAGATACAGAGTTGCTGTATCCAAGACTGTTGGTACGCTTCTGAGCCCCTCAAGTCTTCCTGTGTTGGGAGAAAGCCTTCTAGCTTATCAGTGGGAGTGGTAAGCACTAGGTAGCCTGTCTACCAGGAGAGGAGAGGTTCTTGGCCCAGAAATTGTAGTTTATTGACCATTTGGAGAGTTTGTCCATCTCTTTCAACTTTCTGGTTTAAAAGACCACATCTGTTTACCATCTTTCCTGTAACTAACCTACTGGGTAGCACTAGAGAGCCTTAAATGGATACAAGCCTTCTAGCTTAGAAGAGAGACTTTGGAGTGATTAAGTATCAGTTTTCTGTACTTTCTTGCTGTACTTAACTGCTTTCTGCCTAAACACAGATTTTCCAGCATTTATTGTGATTTAAAAGCTTGTTTATTTCACATATTGTACTTATTTGACTGTCTGCACTTTTAAAAAGTTGTTTTTTGTTTAAATAATTTGTTTAACTGTTGTAGGCTACACACTAAAGTGTGATAGCCTTTTCTGATTGTTTGTAGCCATTTAAAGCTGTTTTAAGTGTATTTTTTTACTGTTTTTGTCTTATCTTTTCAAAAAAACAACAACAAAAAAAATCCTTGTTTCCCCCCTTTCTAAGCTAGTATAGTCCAGTTTTCAGTATAGTGCTGAATTCAGGGCTGTGATACTAGTTTCTAAGTTGCCCATACCTTACTTGGATAAAAGGAAGTTTCTCTGTTCACCTGTGAGAGAGGGGAGCTTTGAGCAACCTATCTGTCCCTGGAGGAGTGGCTCCAGCCCAGAAGTTTGTAGTTTATTGGCCATTTTGAGCTAAGTTCTATCTCTTTCATTTCCCTACTATAAAAACCATGTTTGCACGGTTTTGCACACCGGGCAGTTCCGGTTAGCTACGGTTAAATTATTCCCGGCTCCACTAAGTCTCCTCTTCAGTTTTTCCCTTGAAACTAGTCTAACTCTCAACCAAAGCACTCAAAAAGCATCTTACAGCCCAGCACTTGCTCAGACCTAATAGCAAGCACTAATATGCCCTGACACTGATTGCCCAGCAGGTCAAGGCTCTTTATTCATCCCTCACCAACCAAGCAACTAAGCAGCTCAGCAGCAACGACTGGAATAAAACAAAGCAGCACAGCACCACAACACAGAAACAGCAAACCAGGATCCAAAGAAACATTTATTCTCTTATCACTCTAGCGCCTCGGCCACTGTAAGCCTTCAAGGAGTAAAATATCAGTACCAAATCACAGTTTATATAATCACACAAATCATTCAATAAAATAATTATCCAATTAATTAATAAAATTGACAAATGCCTATAGGTTAAATCACATTTTTCCAACAGCATTCTGTGTTTAAACCTCTAGGCAATAAAGTGCTATATTTTAAAATAAAAACAGTTTCCTTTTTTAAAAGTAATTTACCCACAATTAAATCATCAGATTCAAAATTAGCTACCTGTTGTAAAATAGTAGTTTTTAAACTATCACTACTACCATTATGAAATTCACAAAAATGTTGAGCCAAAGGGCTCTCCACTTTCTTATTTCTTATATCCCTAAGATGTTCTAAAAGCCTAACTTTGAACATTCTTTTGGTTTGCCTGATGTAAAACTTGTTACATCCACATTTAATGGCATAAACCACCCTATTAGTCCTACAATTGTATGAACCATCTGAACAGAAATGTTTATTATTAATATTAGAAAAAACTCTATGTACATATGGGCAAGCCTGACATTTACCACATGGAATGTACCTAAACTAGATAGTTGAAATGATATTTTAACCCCTGGTCTAAAAAATTTTGTTCGTGCAACCATGTCTTTTATACTTTTGCCTTTTTTGTAAGAAAAAATTAATTTCTTCATCCTTAAATTACTTAATTCATCAAAATTGTATAAAAATTCCAAAAAATGTAATATATTAGATTTAATCATATCACTACATACATTATACGTAGACACTACAAATAAATTATCTACCAAATTAATTTCTCTATTTGATATATACCTGCTTCTATTCTTCTGATTATTATATATGTCATATCTTAATTTAACAACCTTTTCAATATCAGCCTCCACTAATTTGTTATCATAGTTTCTTCTCAGAAACATATTTTTAGTTGCTTGAATTTCTTTGAAAAACACCTCATCATTACTACATAACCGTGAGATTTTTAAAAATTCACCATAAGGCAAAGCTTTAATAATATGTGCAGGATGGCAACTATTAGCTTTCAAAAAGTCATGGGGTTCCACAAATTTCCTATATAAACTTGTTAATATAGGTTGGCCATCAATGCCCTGTAAATTAACATCTAAAAAATTAACTGACTGTCCACATTGTAACCCATCAAAACAAATATTAAATCTATTTTTTTGAATTTCTTGCACAAAATTCTGTATATAATCATTTCCCCCTTCACACAAAAGTATCAGATTATCTATATATCTGTAATACAGTTTTACATATTTTTGTACAAATACATTCTTATAAATACATTCTTTTTCAACCAAACCCATAAATATATTTGCATACATCGGTGCAAATGGAGCACCCATTGCTGTTCCTTGTTTTTGTTGAAAAATCAAATTTTCAAAACAGAAATAGTTATTTTCTAAACAGAATTGTACAAGGTCAAGTATGTAATGTGTAAATGGCACATCTCCCATGATTTTAAACAAAGCTTCTAAACCAAATTTGTGTTGAATATTAGTATAAAGACTCTTAACGTCTAAAGTAATCCAAAACACATTATTATTCCAAATAACTGATTTTATATTTTCCAAAAAATCAAATGAGTCTTTAATATAAGAAGGGAGACAGACAGCTTCTTTTAATAATACTTTATGTAACACAACACCTAAATTATGTAAAAAATATTTCCTAGCAGACACAATAGGTCTGCCCGGTGGTTTTTCAAAATTCTTGTGGATTTTAGGGAGACAATAAAAATAAGCAGGACCAGTATCTATTAAACTAAATTTCTTCTTAACATCATTGTCGGTCCAGTAACCTAGACGTAAGCCCTTTTGAATTAGACTCACATACTTGATTTTTGCCTGTTCAATTGCATCCTGGTGAACTATACCATAGACTAATTCATCACTCAGTAAATCCCAGCACATTTCTAAATACTGCGTGTGATGCATAATTACTATTTTATTGCCTTTGTCAGAAGGCTTTATAACCAACTCAGACTGTTTCGAAAATTTTCTTAATTCTAGCCATTCTGTTTTAGACAAGTTATATTCAACTAAATTACTATCAAAATGTTTTAACTCAAACTCTATTTCAAACTCTAACATTGCATGTAATTTCTTAATACCATCATGGCAGAATGGAGGCATAAAGGTGCTATCTACATTAACCCCTGAAGTATCTATATACCTTTGTTCATAAACTTCGCTGTCACAAGAAACAAAAGATTCATCTGTGTCTGAGTTCGAACACTCTACAATGTTTTCATCAGCAATATTATTGACAATAATATTTTTAGGCACAAGAACATTAAAGTAATACCAAAGATGTAATTTTCTGATGAAACTATATAAATCAATTTTGCATTCATATATTTTAGGTAGCACCGTAGGCACAAACTTCAAACCAGTTTGAAACCGGCTTATAGTGGCCGAGGCGCTAGAGTGCTAAGAGAATAAACGTGTTTTTTGGATCCTGGTTTGCTGTTTCTGTGTTGTGGAACTAAGCAGCTCACCCTACTATTCAGGCATGCACTCTCCAGTCCAGCTGGTGAATCTGGGTATCCTGAGGCAATGTTACAACTGCCTCATGTACACAGACAACCCTCTCCTCCTACCACAAAACACTATCATATGCAAGAGATGCAATTATACAGCCAAACTGGAAGCTAAGCTGTCTCCACCCAAGACTGGAACAGACAGTCAAGAGGAGAAGGTTAACACTTCCACAACAACTCCAGCCGCACACAGACCTACTAAAACAGCACTGGCAAAAAATACACAAAAATACACAAAATCATACTCGGAGGCTCTAAATAAAAACCTGCAAAAGCATCAGAGACCTCCAAAGCAAACACACAAACAACCTGCACTTTCCGTCACAAACCAGACAACACATAAAACACAAAATCAGTGTGCCGAACAATCACAGCCCTTAAGGCGAAATAACATACCTAACACACTAGTAATAGGTGACTCTACAGTCAGGCACACTGACATCCCACTCACTAGGCTGGACAAGCAGAAGGTTACTGTTAGCTGCTGACGGGAGCCAGAATCCGCCACATAACACAAGCACTCAGGTCACTCCAGAACAAGTTCAAATATGACTCTGTCATTGTTCATGTTGGTGTGAATGACCTGAGATGTACCTCCCTGGACTACATGAAAAGAGACATAGAAGAGCTCTCTGATCATGTAGCCCAGGCTGGTATGACCCTGACCCTGAGTAGCATCCTGCCCTCACCAAGAATGATACCTCAGTATAAAGAAAATATGATCAATTTCAACAACTGGCTAAGCTTCTGATGTCATTCAAAGGGGATCCTGTGTCTGTCAGCCTGGGACGACATGCTCAACAAGCCACGTTGCTTCACAAGAGACGTCTTGCACCTGTCACCCCTAGGCTTTCGAATACTGGCCAAGGCTCTTGCTGCTCCCATAGTGCCTTTTTTAGGCAAGGCTCAAAAGTCTAAATCAACTCCGTAAACAGCACAATTAACAAAAAACTGAGGGTTATGCTACTCAATGCCAGGAGTTTAAATCTCAAAATGCACGCGCTCGAAACACTCCTCAGTATGGAGAGCATCAACATCTGTGTAGTAACTGAAACCTGGTTCAAGGCGGGCTACAACTCATACCACAAGTTTCAGCCACAGAACATGGACCGAAACACAAAAGGAGGGGGAGTATCCATATTCATCAAGGATACCTACACCTCCAGGTTAGTGGCATGATACCTCTGAGATCATCCATGTGCAACTAACATCGGGCAAATCTGCAATGCAAATTGTGGCCTGCTACAGATCACCCTCCATGACCCAGGACCACCACTCCACCTTTCTGGAGACACTGGAAAACATGAAGGTTCTACCGAGCACCCTGATATTGGGCAATTTCAATTACCCTACCATTCACTGGAAAAACTACTCGAGTACAAATTCCCAGGCCCAGCGCTTCCTGGAATTCATCAAATCAAATGCCCTGGATCAGCTGGTAAACTCCCCTACCAGAGGTGAAAACATACTGGACCTGGTCATCACCAACATGGGCGACAGGTGTTCCACACCGGAGGTCAACCCGTCACTGGTTAGATCAGACCATAAACTAATCACTCTGGATGTCCGCACCCCACCACCACCCCACAACTAAGGAAACCACAGTAAAAAACTTTTCTAAAGCAAACTTCACCTTATTTAAGACAGAGGTGGTAAGTTTCACAGCCCCCATGCTAAAGGATAACGCTGCCCAAGATGCAGAAACTTTTACAAATGCACTCTATGAGCACCTACAGGGATGCATGGATCATGCCATCCCTAGCAAAACCAGGACTCACTCCTCTAAGAGAAGGAAACCAGTTGGGTGGACCCCTGCAATAAACAGGCTATACAACAGAAGGAGGAAAGTAGTTCAGAAAAAAAGGAAATCTCAAGAAGGTAAGACATCCCTGATCAGTATCAGTAAGAAACTAAGGTCCCTCATGAAATCATCCAAGGCTAACTTCGAAAGAAAAATAGCCAAGGATTCAAAAAATAACCACAAAGCCTTCTTTAGCTATGTTAAGAATCTAAGTGGTAACTCGCAAATATGCACTGAACTAGTGCAAAAAAGCACAAAATATATGGAACCTACTGATATTGCCAACATCCTGGCAGATAGATTCACTGCAAACTTCACCCCCCTCTCACCTCCAAAAGGGCCCACAACAATACCGGAAAAGTGTAGTGTCCCAAAAATCACAGATGCACAGGTGAAAACAGCCCTTTCAAAAGCCAAAAACACAGCGTCAGTGGGACCAGATGGTGTCCCAGGCTGCGTCTTGCATGAACTACAGAATGAACTAACCCCCCCCACCTAAACACACTGTTCAACCTCAGCCTCTCCACAGGCTATGTGCCCATAGAATGGCGCACAGCAATGGTTATTCCTCTCCACAAAGGAGGGGCCACAACTGACCCTGGTAACTATCGTCCCATAAGCCTGACTAGCCTGGTCTGCAAGGCTATGGAGCGCATCATCATGGCATTCATTAACAAAGACATTGGGAACCTCCAAACACTTGACCCGACCCAGTTCAGCTTTGTTATGGGCAGATCATGCCTACTAAACCTGGTTGACTTATTTGAGACAGTCACCAAGGCCATAGACAAGGGAAAGGTGGTTCATACGGCCTACCTTGACCTCGCCAAGGCTTTCAACACCATTCTTCACTCGGGTATTACAGAAAAACTCACCAGCCTGAACATAAACCCCTACGTCATGAAATGGGTTGCCAACTGGCTTACAGACAGAACTCGGTAAGAATAGCAGGCTCCAGGTCCGACTCTAAACCAGTCACAAGTGGTGGCCTGCAAGGCTCAGTCCTGGGACTCCTACTGTTCAGCATATATGTCTCAGAAGTACAGGCAAACACAGGAGGACTATGGCTAAGCAAGTTCGCTGATGACTGCAAACTGGGGGCCATAATTGACTCTCAGGCTGACACGGACATCCTCCAAAAGGGCCTTACTGAGACAGACACCTGGTGTCAAAGTCATAGCCTCAAGCTAAATGCCAAAAAATGCATAGTCATCCCGTTTGGGAAAAAGGAAACACCCATGAATTGCCACATAGGTGGCAGCCCCCTTAATACAGAAGTGGTAATAAGAGATCTGGGGACCCAGGTAGATAGTAATCTCTCCTTTGACAATCATATTGCCAAAGTAGTTAGGAAATCCTTCTATGTGGCTCATCTAATTATTAAAGGGTTCACATCTAGAAATAAAGAGGTTATAGTGCCCCTCTACTCGTCACTCATTAGACCCATCATAGAGTACGATGCCCCATTTGGGATGTACCTCACAAGACACTTCAAACAGCTGGAAAGACCACAAAAGTACCTCACCAAGAGGATTACTGGCCTCAAACATATGTCCTATGCAGCCCGACTGAAAAAACTCCGGCTGTACTCAGTGGCATGTCGCTTACTCAGAGGTGATCTCTGCCTGACTTACAAAGCCATGTCCAACTCAGAATTCATGGACATGCTCCACCTAAAGAAATCCAAGTCACTATGAGCCATGCGCTCTAGTGAGCTAAACCTCACCACAACAATAAATAGAACATGCTGGAGGGATAGATTCCTGTCCCAGGGAGTCCCCATGCTTTGGAACAAAATTCCTAACTGTATTAGGCAGAGCCCCTCACTAACACTCTTCAAGAGAAACCTTGACGAGTGGATGGGTAACAGAAAATACACCCCTGGGATCACTTTATTGGCTCTGCTTGACAGAGGATCAGTTAATTAATCAATGGGGTGGCAAAAGCCAAAACACTCTGGCTAGGCTTATAAATGCTCTTGGGCAGATAGCCTAGTACCTACCTATGAACCTAATACACAAAATAATTAAAGAATATGTATTGAAATTATTTGTTAAGACAGAAGAAAACATAGCACAAATTTATAAAGGTGAAAAAAATTAAATAAGGAAGATAATGAGTATTTAGAACAAAAAATAACCATGAAAGAACTGAATGAAATTCTGAAAGATATTAACATGAATTCTGCAACAGGACTGGACAGAATTGAATATGGCATGTATAAAAAAATGAAAGAGTGGCAAAAATAATTTTTATAGAAGTTATGAATGAATGGTTAGAAACCAGAATTAAAGAGAAAGAATTATGTACAGGAGTTATACATTTTATATTTAAAAAAGGAAATAAAGAGGAAATTAAAAACTGGATACCTATAACATTGAATAATACAGATTATAAAATTTTTATGAGAAAAAAGGTTACAGAAAAAATGGATAGAATATATGACCAAAATGTATTTGGGAGAAAAGGAAGTCAAGAGTTATTATGGATAATAAGAGAAATAATTGATGATATCATTAATAAAAATGTAGCTTATGATAATATTCAATATAAATCATTATGGGGAATTTTGCAGGTATATAATGTAAGCAAAAATATTACAAGTAATAAAATCTGTTTATGAAAGGAACTGAAACTAAATATAAATGGCTGGATTGGGGAAGAAATAAAAATAGAATGTGGAATAAAGCAGGGCTGCCCAGCTAGTAGTGTACTGTTCTCATTAGTTATGAATGTAATAGTGGGGGAAATTAATAAAATGTCAAGTAGTGGTGGATTCAAAATGATGAAGGAAATACAATTACCAATAATGTATAATTATGTGGATGATATTGTACTGGTTGTTAAAAATAAAGTATGGATGGAAAAAGTAAATGAAAAATTAAGTATAAATTTAAAAAAATGGTTTAAGTATAAATTAGGAGAAAAGCAAAGGATTTGATTTTGAAGGTATGATAGGAGGTGTTGAGTTCAATGAAAAATATATAAATATATTAGGGATAACATTTGAAAGGAATAAATACAGACAACAACAATGGGTAATGTACTCAAAGAAGTAAAGGATATGACTAATTTTTGGAAATCATATAGATTTTCATATAGAGAAAAAGCACACTTGAACACCATGGTGATAGGAAAAATTCTTATTTTGCTAACATTTATATGATTCCTATTAAGTACGAAAATTAATTAATGATGATTATATTCTCTTTTATATGGGGTTCTAGAATCCAGTCAAAAGAGGAATTCTGTATATGAAAGAAGAGCAAGAACGTTTGGGTTTAATAAGCCCAATAGTACATGCAGCATCTTTAATTTTATATAAGGTATTAAAAGGAATTATGAAGGAAAATAAAACCTTGATAGAAATTATACTATATTATAAATACAGAGAAGTGTGGGAAGGAATGGAAGTTAAAAAATGAAGTAAAAGCAATGTGAATGAAGAAATGAATGTGTATCAAAAGAAAATTGTGTTATGGAAAATAAAAAAGAATATATGTGATAAAAATAGAAAGGAATGGTATGAAAGCATTTTATTGTATTGATCCATGGAAAGATTTAGAAATAGATAAGAAAAGGCAATGATGATTAGATATAATAACTATAAAAATATTAAAGAATGTAATGATTTTTATGGAGATTGTCTATTAGCAAATTGCCAGTTAAGGCAAATATGCCATACAAAAAAAGTAAGATATAATATGTAATAAATGTGGAGAGTTTGAGACTACTTAGCATGTGTTTTTGAAATGTGAAAGAGTTAATAATTTGTGGAAAAAATATATAAAGATAAAATGGTGAAAAGTTTGTTAAAATTTGAACAAATAAATATGGACATAATAGAATTTGATTATTATGGTGCATGTAAACAGGAAGAAGTGAAGAAAATGGACATAGTAATATTTTATGCTACAGGGATTATATGGAATGAGAGACTACATGAAATTAAATACAATGGAAAATGGACTTTGACAAAGATTTTGAAACATATAATGTTTTGGTTGTGGATAAAAGAGGTGGGGGATGCTTAAATTGAAGTTTATAATGTATGGAGATTTGTAAATAGATGTAAATAATGTAAATTCGTAAATAATATGTAATGTATATATCAATAAAAACCCCTACTCTCTTTGGAGGTGCTAGATGTCACCAGAGGGCTTTTACAGCAGCAATAAAGAGGCCTAACAGAAGTGATAGCACAGAAGAGGAGAGAAAATCTATTAATAGTTTGGAAAAGGAAAATAAGAATTTGGAAAAAAATGTCTGATATGGAGTATCAGAATGTAAATAAAAGATTCTTGTGCTGTGGATGATACAAATGAGCAGCATTTAGCTATCTCAGTGGAGAATGAAGCAAGTCTTTTGGAGTAGTGCAAATGACAGAACTAACATCAGGAGAGCTTACAGATGATGTTCTGTTAAAAATAATTGAATTCTGATGAAGTTCTGTAATAAAATGAACAAAAGCCCTAAAATAATATTCACTGAAAACTATTTTGTGAACTTATTGACACAGTCTACTGACATGACTTAGCAGCATGTTTTATGCTTATTATATGAAAATTATGATTGCATGGAACTTTAATTCTGATTTAAGTGAAATATATATACAAAAGAAAATATGTAAGAATACAGGAAGTGATAAAATGTGGTAAATTAGTTGGTGGAACAAAAATCAATACACATATAGAAGGGAAGGACATGGATCTGAAATTGATTATTTTGTTCATAGGTTCATAGGTTCATAGGTTCATACTAGGCTATCTGCCCGAGGGCATTTACAAGCCTAGCCCATAGTTTTGTGACTTACTCCACCCCTTTAGTATGGGGAACTATACCCATTATTTTGCTGTGCCTCTGTCGAGCAGTGACACTGAGGTGATCCCTGGGGTATATCTGCGATCTCCCATCCATTGGTCAAGATTTTTCTTGAACAAGGCCAGCGAGGTGCTCTGCCTCACATATACCGGGATTTTGTTCCACAGCATAGGGAGTCTTTGGGTGATGAATCTATCCCTCCAACACGTCCTATTAATAGCCGTGTCCAGGTTTAAGTCTCCCGCCTGTGGCTCTGATGGATCTAGATTTTTGAGGTGAAGCATATTCATCAAATCTGGGTTTGACATGGCCTTGTATGTTAGGCAAAGGTCACCTCTGAGCAAGCGTGGCGACTGAGTAGAGCTGGAGTTCTTTCAGTCGGGCAGCATAGGACAGATGTTTGAGACCCTTTATCCTTTTGGTGAGGAACTTTTGTGGCCTCTCAAGCTGCTGCAAGTGTCGGGTCAGATACATTCAATGGGGCATTATACTCAATCATTGGTCTGATGAGTGATGAGTACAGGAGACTATGACCTCCCTTGATCTAGACGAGAATCCATTCATGATAAGGTGGGCAATGTAGAAGGTCTTCCTAACTAATTTGGCTACATGGGTGTCGAATGACAGACTACTATCAACCTGTGTCCCTAGGTCCCTGATAACTTCTTCTGTGCTCAGTGGATTGCCACCTATTTGGTAGCTAGGGGTAACCTTGTTTTTCCCGAAGGGTATGACTATGCATTTTTTGGCATTTAACTTTAGGCCATGGCTCTGGCACCAGTTATCCGTTTCTGTGAGACCCTTCTGTAGGATATCTGTGTCAGATGTGTTTTCTACTATGGCGCCCAGTTTGCAGTCATCTGCAAACTTTGTCAGCCATAACCCTCCCGTGTTTGCCTGCACCTCGGAAAAGTAGATGCCAAACAAGAGTGGGCCCAGGACCGAGCCCTGCGGTACACCACTTGTGACAGGCTTTGAGTCTGACATGGCGCCAGCAACTCTGACCCTGTGGGTTCTGTCACTCAGCCAGTTTGCAACCCATCTCGTGATGTATGGGTTAACATCTAAGCTGATGAGTTTTTCAATGATACCCGAGTGGGGTATTGTATCGAAGGCCTTCGCCAGATCTAGGTAGGCTGTATGGACTGCCTTTCCTCATCAATGGCTTTGGTGACTGTTTCGAAAAAGTCAACCAAGTTTAGAAGGCATGATCTGCCTTTGACAAAGCCAAACTGGGATGGATCCAAAGTCTGCAAATTCCCTATGTCTTTATTTATGAGGTCCATTATGATCCTCTCCATGGCTTTGCAGATAAGGCTTGTCAAGCTAATGGGCCGGTAATTTCCAGGGTCGGTGGAGGCACCGCCTTTGTAAAGTGGGACCACAGTTGCAGTGCGCCACCCACTGGGCACGTATCCAGAGGTAAGACTATGATTAAACAGCTGTCCTAGCTGTGGGTTCAATTCATCATTTAGTTCGTGGAGCACACAGCCGGGGACACCATCAGGTCCCATGGATGCTGTGTTTTTTGCTTTGGCGAGCAGTTTTCACTTGGGTGTTGGAGATGTTTGGGGACTGCAATCGCTTGGTATAGATATCTCTCCTTTTGGGGGGGAGAAGTTTGCACTGAACCTGTCAGCCAGTATGTTAGCAATGTCTGTAGGATCAGTAATCTTCACATTATTTTGAACTAGTTCTGAACATATCTGGGAGTTTCCTCCCAGGTTTCTGACATAGCTAAAGAAGGCCTTATGATTGTCTTTTGAGTCCTTAGCTATTTTTCTCTCAAAGTTTGCTTTGGATGATTTTATGAGAGCTCTCAGTTTTTTACTTATAGTGATCAAGGGTGTCTTACCTTTTAAGGATTTTGCTCTATCTTGTAGTAGCTTCCTCCTTTTGTTGTAGAGTTTGTTTATGGCTGGGGTCCACCAGGCTGGACGCTTGCCTTTGGTACAAAGAGTCTTTGTTTTGCTTGGGATTGCCTTATCCATGCAGTCCTGCAGGTGCTGGTAGAAGGCATTTGTAAGTGATTCAGCGGCTTGAATACTGTTTTCCGCCAGCTCGGGGGCCTTAAAGGAGACCACACTACTCTTTAGAAGTGTGAAGTTGGCTTCAGAAATTCTTTACTGTGGTCTTTTTATTTCAGGTGGGGTGGGATGAGGACCTCCAGCGAGATTAGTTTGTGATCTGATCTCACCAGTGAGGGTATACTTCGCGATGAACATAGTGCTCCCATGTTCGTGATGATGAGATCAAGTATGTTTTCTCCTCTTGTGGGGATGGTGACTAGCTGTTCCATGGCATTTGAGTTTATGAATTCCAGGAACTTTTGGGCTAGGGTGTTTGGGCTTGAGTAGTGTACCCAGTCTATATTAGGGTAATTGAAGTCACCTAGTATGATGGTGTTTGGTGATACATTTATCCCCTCTAGCGTTTTCAGGAAAGCCATGTGAGGTTCCAGAGTTTGTGAGCGTGGCCTGTAACATGCTACAATTTGCAGAGCAGTCTTGCCTATGGTTAATTGCACCTGGATGGTCTCCGATGCATCGTGCATTGCCACCAGTCTTGAGGTGTGGGTGTCCTTGATGAATATGGATACCCCCCCTCCTTTCTTGGTATTGTCCAGATTTTGGGGCCGGAACGCATGATATGAGGTATAACCTGATAGTGCTGGGGTGCTCTCAGGAGCCTTGAACCAGGTTTCTGTCACCGCACAGACATCGATGTTCTCCATACTGAGAAGGGCCTCGAGTGCGTGCATTTTGAGATTAAGACTTCTGGCATTGAGCAGCATTACCCTTAGTTTTTTTCCTTTTTTGTGTTCTAGGGTGGTAGGTTTAGAATTTGAGCCTTGCCTAAAAAAGGCACTATGGGGGTGGCAAGAGCCTTTGCCAATATCCGGAATCCCAGGGGTGACAGGTGCAAGCCGTCCCTTGCGAAGCAGCGTGGCTTGTCCAGCATGTCATCCCAGGCAGACAGACATTGGATCCCCTTTGAATGACACCAGATTTTAAGCCAATTGTATTATCAGAAGGCATGGCGGTGCAGTTGTGATGGGTTTTTCATACCATTTAGTAATATGGATGGAGGTAATGAAAGAAAGCAGGTATAATAAAATAGGCAGGGGAATAAAAAGAATAAATGAGAAATTATGGGATGAAATTGGAGAGTGGGAAGTATTGCAGTTATGGAAGGATCATATAACCATTAAGGGCTTCTTTAAAAACTGTTTTGAGTGGTGGATTGAATTTAGACTAAAAATATATAAACTGTTTTTTTTTCCAGTGGCAGAATGATGTAAAAAGGGAAAAGAAAGTGAAGCATTGGAAAATTTATAGAAATGTATTACAGAATTTAGAGAATAATAGAAGATTGCATTGTTATATGGAAAGAGAAATATATTAAAGAAATTGAGAAAAAATAATGGCACTACTGTTTAGGCAGAGATATCATATACAAGGGAGAAAAAAGGAGATATCTACATATTTAAGGAAATAGTAAATAAGGATATTAGTATAAGAGAAATGAAACAATGTAAAAGGAGAGGGAAAAACAACATAAGAGAAAATTATGAGCATTGAAGTACAGCACAAGGAAAATAAGACAGAATGGAAAGTAAAAAAAAAATCCAGTATCAGCTAAGGAAGAATTTGAAAAAGAAATTACTATTAATGTGCTGGGTGAAGTACTTAGAAAAAGTAAATGTTAATTCAGTATCAGGCCCAGGTAGTATAAGGTATGGAATGAACAACAAAACTAATGGAATGCCAAAGAAACTATTTTGTAAATGTACTGAATGAATGGTTGAAGGAATATTTTGTTTATGAAAAGTTATTTAGTGGGATATTAACATTTATATGAAAGAAAGATGAAAAGAATGAAATAAAAAATTGAAGACCCATCATACTAAATAATACAGAGTACAAAATGTTTATGGGAATAATACAGAGTAGAAGGGAAGGAAGGCTAAGGGACATTATGGGAAAAGTATATATGGTATAAAATGGAAGGGATGTCAAGAATTATCACTGGCTATGAGAGAAATTGTGGATGATATAAGTAAAAGGGAGGATGTGAAACTTATGGTTGGTGATATTAGCAATGCATTTGATACAGTAGAACATGGTGCTTTGTGGAATGCTATGGAGAAGAATCGACTAGTTAATAGAGTTAGGATAGTGTATATGTCATCCTATCAGAATGACAGAGTAAGAGTGTTAGTGAAGGGATGGCTGAGTAAAGAAATATGCATGAATTGTAGTATAAGACAAGGATTTCCTATGAATAGAATATTGTTTGCCTTGGTAATGAATGCAATAGTGAGTGAAGTAGCTTATAAAATGAAATATGTTCAGATAAGTGATGCAGAAGGAGGTGGTGATACCGGGTCCATATTAATTCACCAAACGTTCAGTTCAGCAAATCTTTCTTCAGTGATCCCTAACCATCGAACATTCATTTCAGCAAATGTTCATATCTGTGAAAAATTTATGAAGGAAAGGAAGCAGTTGGCCAGCAGCAGAAATTTGTCCTTTTCCCACTGTAGTGTGATTTTGAAGTTGGTATATATATATATATATATATATATATATATATATATATATTTGGGTTCACTTTATAACATTGAAATACTGAAATGTCGAATTTCAGTATCTCGAAGCTATAAAGTCGAATGTTAGAAATAGCGAACGTTCATAATCGTGAATTTCACATACCTCGACTATATGTCGAATTTGCGGTTATGAAGTTGCGCTACGTAATGTCCGGGTTTGTGTTTTGGTGGTGCGCAGTGCCATGTGTGGATGTAGGTGTTATGTCAGGTAAGTGAGTGTTTTGTAAGGGTTTTGAGTGGGAGTTAGAGTGTGTGTGAGGGATTGGAGAATGTGCGTATGTGAGTGTGCTTTTGTGTTGTGTTTGTGCGATCACGGAGTTAGTATATATAAGTTGGGGGTCTGTCACATATCGCCTACTCAGAAGCGATCTCTGCCTAACATACAAAGCTATGTCAAACCCAGAGCTGTTGGACATGCTGCACTTAAAGAAATCCCAGTCCCTCTGAGCTACATGCTCTAGGGACCTAAACCTTGTCACCACAATAAACAGAACATGCTGGAGGGATAGATACCTGTTCCAGAGACTACCCATACTCTGGAACAAACTACCTATCTATATCAAACAAAGCTCCTCATTAGCACTCTTCAAGAAAAATCTTGATGATTGTATGGGAGATAGGAAATTCACCCTGGGGATCACTTCTGTTGCTCTGCTTGACAGGGGCACAGGAAAATAATTTTCCTGGGTGGCAAAAGCCAGGGTACCATTTGGCTAGGCTTGTATAAGCCCTAGGGCCAATAGCCTAGTACCTACCTATGAATCTATGAACCTTCTACAGCTATGTCCAAAAACCTCAAATGCAGCACACATCAGTGTGCCAGACTGGTGGTCAGTGGTTCTATCTTCATTGAGCACAGCGAAATAGCAAATTTGCTGGCTGACAAATTCAGCTCAGGCTGCACCCCCACTCCCCCCTGCCTCATCCCATGAAATACCTACTAACATACACCTGCAACTATTAACAGAGAGCAGGTCCTAGCAGCACTTGCTAAGGCCAAAAACAGCCTCAGTGGGCTCAGACAATATCTCGGCATTCCTCCTAAATAGCTTAAAATATGATCTATACAGACCACTTGAGTCACTTTTCAACTACAGCCTCAAAACAGGCTTTGTACCATGAGAATGGAGGACTGAAATGCTTATCTCACTTCACAAGGGTCGACCACCAGCTGACCCCAGAAACTATAAACTTATTAGTCTGACTAATTTAACATGCAAAGCCATGGAAAAAATATTATGGACATGATCAACAAAGACATAGGTAATCTTCAGACAATGGACCCAACCCAGTTTGTGTTCGTCAAGGGAAGGTCATGCTTTCTAAACCTAGTGGACTTCTTTAAGAAGCTCAGCAAGGCAATGGATGAGGAGAAAAAGGTGCACATCACCTACCAAGATCTGGCTAAAGTGTTCAGTACAACACCCCACTCAGGTATAGTTGACAAAATCAATGAACTGGGCATGAACCCTACATAACTCACTGGATTGCCAGCTGGCTCACAGACAGGACACAGGAAGTCAGGATTGATGAACCACTTTCACTAAGAGACCAGTCACCAGTGGGGCACCCCAGGGCTCAGTGTTGAGACTGCTCCTATTTGACATCTACTTTTTAGAGGTAAAAGCTAATGTCAGTGGCCTTTGTCTGACCAAGTTTGCAGATGATTACAAACTGGGAGCTATCATGGATTACAGTGCCTTTAGGGAAAACTGACATCCAGGCTAATTACTCCATCGATAAGACACCCCTAAAAGTTGATCTGGTAGTCAGGGATCTGGGAATATATGTAGGCAGTAATCTGGCCTTTGACCAACATGTGGCCAAGACAGTAAGAAAATCATTCTATGTCATCCAACTTATACGGTTGATCCAGGCTAATCTCACCTTCATCTCTCTCTTTCTCTCTCTGTCTCCATCTTTCTCACTATCACTCCCTCACACAACTCCCTCCTCTCCCCTCCTCCTACCTTCCTAGAACTTCTCCTACATAGGCTCCTCCTACCTCCCCAATACTTCTCCTAACTAGGCTCCTCCTACCTCCCCAGTACTTCTCCTACCTAGGCTCCTCCTACCTCCCCAGTACTTCTCCTACCTAGGCTCCTCCTACCTCCCCAGTACTTCTCCTTTACTATCCCTGTCCTATCTAACAATCTCCACAACTAACAATGTACCTATTACTTGTATTTCTAGCAATATCTTGCTTTCTACTTAGAAAATAATCTCTGCTTAGAAAGGTCTACTCATCTCCTTATCATAATGTACCCAATGTCTTGTAATTCCTGTAATACTGTGTTTCTGCTTAGAAAATGTTGCATTTGTTGCTTAGAAAAATGTTTACACATTTCCTTATCACAACACATCTATTACTTGTAATTCTTGTAATATTGTGTCTTTTTTTCCTATAAAGTTTGTACATTTTAGACTGTAATTGGAAATGGGTTGTTTTGACCCAGTCTGACCATCCTGCTAAACAAATGTCAAATAAAATAATTAAATAAATCAGGGCATGGCATCCAGGCCCAAGGAAGCCATAGTGCCACATTATTCAGCCCTTATCAGACCCATCACTGAGTATAATGCCCCCTTTGGCATGTACCTGACCAGACATATGCAACAGTTAGACTGTCCATAAAGGTTCCTGACCAACAGAATACAGGGTATAAACACATTTTTCCTATATGGATTGCCTTAAAGCCCTATATTTATACTCAGACTCCTACATGTTATTGAAAAGTGATCTATGCCCAGCATACAAGACATTCTCGGATCCAGCATTGATGGACCTTTTGCAATCCACAAAATGAACAGCATCAGAACCACTAGATCCAAAGACTTAAATTTTGCTTGTGATATAAATAAGTCATGATAATGAGACAGATATGTGTCTCAAAGGATCCCCATTCTCTGGAACAGGCTCCCCACCCACATGAAGCAGACATGTGCCTCAAAGGATCCCCATGTTCTGGAACAAGCTCCCCACACACATGAAGCAAATATGTGCCTCAAAGTATCCCCATGTTCTGGAACAGGCTTCCCACCCACATGAAGCAGAGTCCATTCCTCACCTTATTAAAGCATAACTTTAACCAATGACTGGGAAATCACACATTCACCCTAGTTCTGGCCCCATGTCTCTGGCAGACAGTAATACCCAAATGAACATACACCCCCCCACATAACTTTCTAACTAACATACCCCCCTCCTAAAAAGCACTCATGATACATAGGGACACAATTGGGTTTGGGTTGCATGGCTAGGCTTACAAAGTCCCTGGTGGTTATTAACCTAGTATATACCTATAAATCTTAATTTGTAGAAGTATGACATGAATGTTTACTCATTGTTGCAGGAACAGGGCATGTACCTCTGACTCAAGTGACCCAAGATCAAATAGGAATCCAGAAAGCTAGCAAGCCAGATAGAGAGTAGGTGTGAGCACTCAGTGGATAGCTTTCTTACCCCATTTTCCATACCATAATACTCTCTTGTATTAATCTCTAAATTATCTAATACATTTCTATAAATTTTGACATACTTCACTTTGTCTTCCCTTCTTACATTATCCTGCCACTGAATGGGGAACAGCATCACAAGTGTGTGTGTGTGTGTGTGTGTGTGTGTGTGTGTGTGTGTGTGTGTGTGTGTGTGTGTGTGTGTTTGTGTGTGTGTGTGCATATGAAGAGGAAGGCAGCTTCAGTGCATTATGGGTGGGAATGCAGATGTACACACATTTATGCCACTGCATACCCTTCCATCAGGGAAACTGTAGGGTATACACAAAATCCCTAACTTTAGAAGGTGATGATCATGAATTAGGACATCTTAATTCCCCTCTCTCCTTCAGAGAGATCAATAATTTTCTCTGCAGTGTCCCCAGATTGGCAGCTATAGCCCTGGGAGCATGTCAATCAGTATAGACAGGATATGGGGAAGGGACAGGCATCCACCACTAGCTGACCGTTATCCTGACCAAGGGGATCAGAAAAAAAAAGTACGGCTTGAAAGTACAATATAGACCTGACAAGGAACTACATATAGCAGACATACTTAGTACTGTATATTTATTTTTACAGAATGAAAATTTTATAAAAGAATTAAAATTCTTCGGGTGATACCAAATCTGCTAGTGATAGAAAGAAAAGTATAAGAATTTCAAAGCTATATCGATACTGACTTACAAATGAAGCTACTGAAAGAAGTCACTATGACAGGTGGGTCAGAGTTAAAAATCATCAGTCAGAAAATAAATCCAGTCTTCCTTTTCATTCATGGAAGAAATAATTGCAAACCAAGTTTTAATTTTCAAAACTAAGAAAATTATGGCTGGTAACCAAATCAGAAAACAAATGCTTGAGAGAATATAGGAGATATACCTTGAACTAACAAAGTATAAATAAAGTGATAGAAATAAAACGTGTTGGCAAGGAATAGCAACAGATGTTTTGAGTGGCAGAAAATGGTGATACTTGCAAATCAGATTGTAGTAACAATGCATGTGAAGAAACGTTACCCCATCTAGTACCAAGAAGAGCATGGAGTAAACCTAATACAGATTTACATCACAGCAATGAAGCTACGTATTTAATAATTATGGGTTATTCAATGTTGCAAATCAGATTGTAGTAACAATGCATGTGAAGAAACGTTACCCCATCTAGTACCAAGAAGAGCATGGAGTAAACCTAATACAGATTTACATCACAGCAATGTTTGTGTCATTCGGCTTTTCCCGGTTAGGGGTCGCCACAGTGGAACTCTGGTCTGCTAATGATTGGCAGTTGATTTTTACATGCTGAGTTGCCAGCCCTAACGCACAACCTTCAAGATGCGTAATTCACATGTCTCCACGCAGAAGACGCTCTAGCTGAGAATCGAACCGGACAGTGTCTTAATGTGAGGCGACAACGCTACCGCAGCCCCACCACCGCGGGACATTTACATCACAGCAATGAAGCTACATATTTAATAATTATGGGTTATTCAATGTATTGCAATATGCTTATATAGGGAGACACTGCGAGTTCAAATGTGATAAATGCACTTGAGTCTATATTTGAAAGAGAAGGCAAGGCATACTAAATGTGGCTGTGTAAGACAAAAAACAGTCCATAGCATATTAATCAAGAATTCAAAATGTGTGAAAAAGAACGGGAGTTTAAACACATAACTGTAAAAACATGTCACTCATATTTGAGTGGACTGGTAAACTGAAATATTCAGGCAGCGCAGAATCTGATGAATAACTGCACTAGTAGTAGCTATGATGATTGTCACCTCATAGTTTTGCATTACAGGACTATGCCTTTCCAGCAGCTTTATCTCTTACCTGCTTACTAAAAGGTAAAATATATGATACACCTTCTTTGCTGATGCCAGAAAATTAAAGATGATTCAAAGAAATGCTGAAAAGGCATCAATAATTATCTTTAGGCAAAAGACAGTCAAAATGTTGCAGCTAGGCAGAGGCCAACAACCATAAACAATAGTGTTTTGTAAAGCAAATAAACCCCCTGACCATTTGCTGCACATGGAGAAGGTGGAATAGTTTAGAGAAAAAACAGAAAGCAAAAATTCAAGGAAAACATGACCAAACAGAAGACTTGCAGAAATCTCACACAGAAGTGCCTCAATGAGCTAAATAACAGTTTGAACTATCATAAAGTGAAACTCTAGCATGTCAGACTAAAATGTAGCATTTATTTACTGACATTTGATTACTGTGAAAAGTTCGAAAAGGTAGGAGCCCATTTTCAGCAGAGGCCAGGGGGAGAATAGCTCCGAACTATTACAAAACATTTTAAGAATAATAATTCTACAGTCTTTAAAAATAATAATGTGGTAGCACTTTATTCGTTATTACATTAGCACCACAATAATATATCCTGTTTATTTCTGTTATGACAAATCACAAGTTTCTCTTAATAGTCCTGATTGCTGTTCATCAGGTTTAAAAATAAAAGAAGTGCCACTGAAATTAACTCCAACCATTTAATAAACGTTTGTTTTTTCTGCCATTTTTCTCCTTCACACTTTGTATTATATTCTGTGTTCATCATGTTTACTAGTCTTATAACATTTTGGGCCTTACTTTCTGTAATCCATTTCTTTCACATATCTTAATATTTATATCCATCTCTAGTTAGTCAAGCAGGTCTTCCTTCAGATCATTTCTTCTGGACTGAGAGCATCTTCTTTGTACTCTTTCCTGTGAGTCTTCCAAAGAAGGTTCCAGAACACTGTCTTGTGAATATTGTCTCCAGATGCATCCTGCTTCACCTAGTACTCATTCGTATGTGGAACTGTATGCCCACATATTACCTGTGCCAGGCTTGCCACTGTCTCCTGCTCCTTCTCTTGCTGTGCAACTTCAACTGAACCTTCATCTAAGTCTCCTCTAGCTGTCTCCAAAACACTTTTCTGTGGTATATCTTTCTCAGACACATCCCAGTCCTCCTGCTGCTCCTTCATCTGGGGACCCAGTGGTCCATAATGTTGCAACACTGCCTATGTTGGAGTTTCCACACTAAACAGTTTTTCATGTGCAAGTATTTTTCTTTCCTGTAATTTCTCTCTTAATCTCTCTCTCTGTATCTTCTGTCTGGAAATTATGGACTTCTTGCGTAATAGTAGCAATACATAACTTCTTCCTTAATAGTACACTTTGTCATCTCTATCCGTCTTTTTTTGACCTGTCAGTTTTGTGGTTTTTGTGGACTACTTACTTCTGTCAAAGGACCAGCCTGTCCTAACCCTGTATTCTACACTACAGTATTTTAATGTCCTGCCATCAGTGCATACAACAGGAGTGGACACTTTTATTTTTGTCTTGGGACATGTGTACCCAGTCTTCTCTTTTATTTTTTTAATCTGCCTTTTTCTATGATATATAAAATACAGGTTATATATATCAGTGCCTTCTTGGTGAGATTTTGTAAAAACAGGATCGACCACATAAAAGTATTTACCAAGTCCTGAGGATGAATTCAGTTGTAATATAGTGATACTACTCTCCTTTTCTTGCTGATTTCTGCTCTCCATTCAGACTCTCTATATATGTATTTAAAACAAATGTTAAATAAATAAATAAAATAAAAAAGTGCACATACTGCACTCGTTGTATCATCCTTCGGATGAGACATTACGCTAAGGCCCCATCTGCTTGAGTTGGTAGTAGCTCAGGTGGATGCAAAAGATCCTATGGCACCTATCAAAAAGAAAAATGGAAGTTCCCCAATACCTGGACAAATGTTAAAAAGGCGGACTCAAAAAGTGCTTTAGCCAAGCATATTATGGAACATCATGACCATAAGTTTGCTTTTAAAGTTCTACAGATAAGTACTTTTAATGAAAGAAGAGGAGATAACTTTAATAATTTAGAGAGTGTAGAACTAAAATGGATACTGAAGCTAAGGGCACAGCATCCACCAGGACTTAATTCTTATGTCAGCATTAGATCTCATTTGAAGAAACGTAGGTTAAAATAGAGAAATGAGAATGTCTTTATATGAATGATTTTTATAGTATACTAAAAGTTTCTAGGATTATATCAGCCCTTTATATATGTATCCTTGTTGGAAGGCTAAAACAAAGAAGAGCATTAAGAAACAACTAATACTAATAGGGCGTATAGATGTTTTTCATCTTCGTCTAGAAATTTTGATGTGAAAGTCTGTATATTCACATCTTTTGTGGTTGTTCACCTTTTTGGTGATTATGACTTCTAAGTGGTTTTGACGCTTCTTGAGCTTATGCACAATTATTTAGATGATTATATTTAAGTTATGCCTATGTTTATATATTTATAAACCCATCTATCATGGTGCATTTAAGATACATTCATCTCGCTGAGCCTTGGGGCCCACCTTATAACATTTAGACTGTTGAGACTTTATTGACGTTATATAGATGCATTGATGCATTGGTTTAAACCTTGAGTATATATTGTTATATATGTACATGATTTATTCATGTGCATATTCCAGTTTTGTATGTTTCCATACTTTTTAATTCATTTATTTATGTAGTTAATATTGTCTCCTATTTATATATATTTTATATATAAACTCATGGATGTTATGTATATATATAGTTTTAAACATTTGTTAAAAGCGTGCATATGAATGGCCCCTAGATCTTTTTAGATATTTCAAATATATGTTTCTTAATATGTATACATGTTGTTACATTTGGAAATACTAGTGCTTCTACTAGGCTTTTTCATTAAGTGTATTCTATTGACTGATTGACTTTTTGGATTGATGTATTAATTGTTTAATCGTTTTTGTTTGTTTTGTGATTAACACTGATGAGTAGTTTAATTGCTCTACTACTAGCAAATAAAAGCTGCTAAGGAAATGTGTTTAGTAGATCTGAAGAAGCATGTTTTGTCACACGCGAAAGCGCTCAACGTACTTTGTGCAAAATAAAAATTCTGGATTTTATCGTGGTGGTCTGCCTCTAACATTTATTCTTGACTTTTGTTTCACTGTGTTTTTGGAGGTACCCTTCAGGAGACAGGTTTGCTTTTTTCCTATCAAATTTCCCCTAGTAGTATAAATATCACCTCGAGTCTCCTCTGAAAAGAGGCCACTAGCCTTGTGGAATATCCCAGTTAACAATGGATGAATAAAAAATAAATAAACAAATATGTATATATCAAGCGAGCGATCATACTTACATAAACTAAAGTAAATGCACTGTGACACCATATTAAAAATGTACATATACTAACTCCAAAATCACATAACAGTGAGGAAAATGAGATAATTCCTTACCCCCCCTCAATTTCATGATCTTGCTTTAATAGATTGGAATAATTTTATTTCCCTGTCAGCTGATCAAAAGTTATCAATATATTTTAAGACAAGCAATCTCTTTCAGCTTTTTCCAGTTGGAGTCACCAGTCCGCAAATTGATTGGCAGTGGTGTTTTTAAGGTTTCGAGTTGCCTGCCTGGCACCCAACCTTCACAGAAGGCACACATACATACATACACACACACACACACACACACATACACACACACACACGCACACACACGCACACACACACACACACACACACACACACACACACACACACACACACACACACACACACACACACACACACACATACACACACACACCTACCTGCATGTCTTTAAAACTCTCTCGACCGCAGGGAGGACATGTAGACACTGCACAGGAGGCTTTCCAGCTGAGAATCAAATCAGAGAACCTCTTGCTGTGAAGTGACAATGTTAACTGCTGTACCACTGCGGCCATGTGGATTAATATATTTTAAGACAATAACCACTAAATAGGTGCAAACGCTATTATCTAAAATAGACTGCAGTTTTCTTCATGAAATCCACACTATACACTCACTTACATTCCAGTAAGCCAGTCAATGCCTGAGAATGTCCCTTGTTCACATTTTCAACCTCCCCCTCACTACCAAGGTTATGCCTTACTAGTTTAGGCATATGCTCCCATTATTCCTTTTGTAAAACTCCTATGCCTCAGCTGCAAAGATCTCCAGCCTCATGGCCAATCTATGTCCTCTACTAAAAATGTTTTAAAGACTTGTGTACGATAAGATTGTAGAATGCATCAAGAAGTACAATATACTTAATAATAAGTCACATGGATTCTGGCAAAAAATACATTACTATTACAACAATACATATGTTCACTAATCAAATCTGTAGTAGCATGGACTCAGCGCTTCTAACCGGTACCTTTTATTTATTTATTTTATTTATTTTACATTTGTTGACCGGGAAAGTCCGACTGGATACATGTCCATTTTCAGCGGAGGCCCGGGGAGAAAAGCTCCACAGTGACAATAATATAATGCATAGATATAGTAGATCGAGGTAAAAAATAGACAATGCCTAGAACTATGGTACAAAAACAAAACAAAACAAATTCATTTACTATACTAGAATAATGCTATAGAGGAGATTTCATACAGTAAAGTACATTGATCTTAAACATTCTATAGGATACATAACTATTTATACTGCTTCTGGTATACTGATACTCCATCCAGAACTAACCTTGCTTCTAGAAATGAAATTGGCATTCAGAATGATTGACCACTCACTACTGTTAGATAAATAAAACATGTGTAAGTACTCTGAGGAAATTACTCAGTGGTTTCATAGGTATCTCACCAATAGATCATTACTAAGGGAGAGCAACAGTGGTCCATGACTGGTTATAACAACAATAGTGTACTAGAAGGATCCATCCTTAGCCCCCTATTATTTGCCCTGTACAGTAATTATCTTCCCCAGGACCTGCCAACCATAGATGATTAACTTTATGTATATGATGTAATTTTTACTTTTTGCAAAGGCCAGTACTATCAGAATTTCCAGCATCACACAAAAACAAGTTACAATATTATAGAACTTGTTGACCATAAATAAACTAACTGTAAATACCATTAAAACCACCACCATGATCTAAGGAACACCATAGAAACTCACAGTTGCTACACTTATTGTCATTGCAGACCCCACTGACACCCCTCCCCTCTACATTTCAAAACTAAGAAAAACATTTTGGAGTCACATTAGATCAAATTTAAACTTTATTACTAACATTGTACCTCAGCTGGACAAAGCTACAGTCCAGGTCCATATTTCTTACAAGATAACCAATATGCTCTCCCCTAAGGCCAGGTGTACAAGTGCAATTAATGTACTTCTTCCAAGATTAGAATATGCATCAGTTTCCTCACATAACAGTCAAACAACAGAAAACAGGATACTGTGGTTTCTACATCTGTCTAATCACAAGGAATACTAATGCACTACCCTAAGGAAAAGGACATGAGTACCAGTACATTCCAGAACTACATTCCCACTTGGCAAACTTAACTTCAAGCTCTTCAATGTAAAATATTGCCAGCCATTTAAAAACATAACAAGCAGTGAATAAAATCAGAATCTCAGATGCAGCATTTCACTCCAACTTGTTAGACCAGCATTAAAATGAAATATTACAGAAAATGTACTTGTAAGAATCACCCCAGCCTGCTGGCACAATGTACAAGACCACTTAAAACTGGCAAACAAATTACAAGACTTGAAGAGCAGTAGCATACTGCCTTCACCCAGAATGATACCAGAATATAAGGACAAAATGATTGACTTCAACAATTGGCTAAGCATCTGGTGTCATTCAAATAGGATCCAGTATCTGTCTGCCTGGGAAGACATGATCGACAAACCACGTTGTTTTGCCAGAGATGATCTGCACCTGTCACCTCTGGGATTCAGGTTACTGGCTAAAGCTCTTGCCACCCCTATAGTGCCTTTTTTAGGCAAGATTCAAAGGACAAAACCACCACCGTAACAGATATAAGCATGCAAAGTCTGAAGGTAATGCTACTCAATGCTAGAAGTCTAAACCTCAAAATGCACTCTCTCGAGGCACTCCTAAAAACAGAGGACATTGATATCTGTGCAGTAACTGAGACCTGGTTCAAGGCTCCAGAGTGCACCCCTGCAATACCAGGATACAACTCTTACCACACTTTTCGGCCACCAAACCAGGACCAAAACACTAAAGGTGGAGGAGTGTCCATATTCACCAAGTATATTCACACTTCCAGGCTAGTTGCCCAACACAATGCATCTGAAATTCTTCAGGTGCAACTAACACTAGGTAAGACTGCAATCCAAACTGCGGCTTGCTACAGATCCCCCACCATGCCCCCAAGATTCTCACTACACCTTTCTAAACATACTGGAAAATATTAAGATACAACCAAACACCCTAATACTGGGTGATTTCAACTACCTTGCCATTAACTGGGAAAACTACTTGGGTACCAACAACTTTTCCCAACGGTTCTTGGAATTCATAAATTCCAATGCCCTGGATCAACTAATCCATTGTCCCACCAGGGGCTCCAATATCCTAGACCTGGTCATTACCAACATGGGCGATAGATCCTCCACACCAGTGGTCACCCCCTCGTTGGTCAGGTCTGACCATAAGCAATTCACCCTTGGCATCCACGTCCCACCCCCACCCCCAGTAAGGAAACTTCCGTAAAAAACTTCTCCAAAGCCAACTTCATGCTATTCAAGTCAGAAGTGCCAAACTTCATGACACCCATGCAGGTGGAATCTGAAAGTTTGACTGCTGAATCCTACACTAAAGCACTGTAAGAGCACATCCACTTGTACATGAATCGTGCCATCCCAAATAGAACCAAGATGCACTCCTCCAAAAAAAGGAAGCCAATCTGGTGGTCCCCTGCCATAAACAAACTATACAACAGAAGGAAGAAACTGTTGCAGAAAAGAGGAAAATCCCAAGATGCAAAAAACGTCCTTACCAGCCTCAGTAAGAAGCTGAGATCCCTCATAAAATCCTCTAAAGCTAGTTATGAAAATAAAATTGCCAAAGATTCCAAAGACAACCACAAGGCATTCTATAGTTATGTCAAGAATCTAAATGGCAATGCTCAGATCTGCTCTGAGCTACAACAGAATGGCATTAAATATACTGATCCCAAGGATATTAATATCCTGGCAGATCGACTTAGTGCCAACTTCACACCCCTCTCACCCCCTAGGGCCCATCTCAATACTAAAAGATTGCCAAATTCTGATAATCACGGCCACACAGGTAGAAACCACACTCTCCAAAGCTAAGAATACAGCATCCATGGGACCAGATGATATCCCAGGCTGTGTACTACATGAACTACAAAATGAAATGGCACCTCACCTAAGTGTCATGTTTAATCATAACCTCACCTCAGCTTTCATGCCCACTGAGTGGCGCACAGCTACAGTTATCCAACTCCACAAGGGGGGGCTCCACCTTGGATTCCGGGAACTACAGTCCCATCAGTCTGATGTGCCTGATCTGCACAGGCATAGAAAGCATTATCATGGAACTTATAAACAAAGACATTGGCAAACTTCAGACACTGGCCCTCACCCATTTTGGGTTCGTGAAGGGACTACCTTGTTTCCTGAACCTGTCTGACTTCTTCAAATCAGTCTCCAGAGCTGTGGATGTGGGTAAGGTGGTCCACACAGCCTATCTGGACCTCGCGAAGGCCTTCAACACCATCCCCCGCTCTGGAATCATAGATAAACTTACTAAGCTGGGCATAAATCCCTACATCACTTGATGGGTTGCCAACTGGCTTACTGACAGAACCCAGACTGTAAAAGTAGCCTACTCCAAATCCAGCTCCAGACAAGTGACAAGTGGAGTATCTCAGGGTTCAGTTCTGGGACCGCTCTTGTTTGGCATCTACTTCTCTGAAGTACAGGATAACACTAAGGGACTCTGGCTAACAAAGTTCGCAGATGACTGCAAACTGGGAGCCATTACTGAATCCCCAAATGATGTAGATATTCCACAAAAGGGCCTTACAGAAACAGATGATTGGTGCCACAGCCATGGGCTCCAGCTTAATGCCAAGAAATGTATAGTCATCCCCTTTGGGAAAAAACATGTACCCATGAATTACCACATAGGAGGCAGTACACTAAATGCTGAAAGTGTGATGAGAGACTTAGGGACACAGGTGGACAGTGGTCTCACCATTGATAACCACATCGCCACAATAGTCAGGAAATTCTTCTATGTGGCACACCTCATCACTAAGGGCTTTTCATCCAGAAAAAAGGAGGTCATTGTCCCACTGTACTCATCCCTCATTAGACCCATTATAGAGTACAATGCCCCATTTGGTATGTACCTCACAAGATATCTGCAACAGCTGGATAGGCCCCAGAAATGCCTCACCAAAAGAATCACAAGCCTAAAGCAGATGCCCTATGCTGACCATCTAAAAACTCCACCTATAATCTGTGGCATATCGTCTACTCAGAGGCGATCTTTGCTTAACATACAAGGCCATGTCAAACCCTGAGCTGTTGGACATGCTACACTTAAAGAAATCCCAATCCCTCAGAGCCACATGCTCCAGGGATCTAAACCTTGTCATCGCAATGAACAAAACATGCTGGAGGGATAGGTTCCTGACCCAGAGACTTCCCATACTCTGGAATAGACTGCCCATACATGTCAAGCAGAGCACCTCCTTGGCCCTCTTCAAAAGGAACCTTGACGATTGGATGGGAGATAGGAAATTCACCTCAGGGATCATGTCAGTCGCCCTGCTAGACAGGGGTCCAGGGAAATAAATATTGTTGGAAGAAATATCCAGGGAATTGTTATGGCTAGGCTTGTATAGGCCCTAAGGCCGAAGCCTAGTACCAACCTATGAAACTATAAACCTATAAAGTAACTTATAGAGTGAAATGAAAGCAAATGTATTAGACATTCAGTCAATAAAGTGGCTTTATAGGTTAACATGTCAGTGCAGTCATACATAGTTGCAATCCATAGTTTCAAATGATAATGGCTTGTGAATGACAGGAAATATAATACCATCCTATTAATGATACAAATGTTATGTGCATGCTCTAAGGATAACTACTAGAGAAAGGGAAGAAGTTTAACTTCCTTTTGTTCATGATGAAAACGCAGTAATTAAATGGATAAATATTTAATATAATGCTTGTAAAGAACTGTATTTCATGGTATGTCTTAATTTAAGTGAGACGTTTAAAATGAACTGAGCACATAAAGTCCGAATTGCTATACATTCAGTATATTAGTTAGATGGGCGTGAAGCCCCCGAATTGTTGAGCTAGGAGCCTGTACAAAACTCTGGTAAGCACAATTTTGTCTGGTGTCAAAACTCAGCAAACATACGTATATATGTATGTATGTATGTATATATCTATCTATATATATATATATATATATATATATATATATATATATATATATATATATATATATATATATAAATATAGACAGACAGATATAACTATATATATATATATATATATATACACACACACACACACACACACACACACATATATATATATATATATATATAATATATATTATATCTGTTTATATACATATATATATATATATATATATATATCAAAAAACCCACAAAGGAGGAGCAGCAGTCTCTTGCAGCGTTGAAAGTACGTAGCAATGCCAATAAAGTAGATCCCAAAGCAATAGCTGTCCAACTAAAATTTCTTTATTACACAATAAATAAAAATAATAAAACGTGAGCGCTTTCACGGAGATGATTCCGCTTCTTCAGACGTTTAAAAACAATGAATCAAATCTTATATATATAGTAAGCTCAATTAACAATTAATTACTTAATTAACAAATCAATTGACATTTAAAACAGTCAGTTACCTATATTACTAATAATCCTTAGCTGATATATTAAAAATACATAACATTAAATTTAATAAGCGCCTAAATAAAATCTTGCTCTGCTGCTTAATTAATTATATATACCAACATTACATGATATAGAAGCAACAATAGCAAAAATATAGAGCAAAAATATATTGCTACCTAAGAGTCCTGGCTTTGAGAATTGGTTTAATGGTGACACTGTCATTTAAACCTCTTCCCCTATGTGCTGCCAGTCTAAGAATCCACCTCAGCTCTGCTTGCTCTGTCAGACTGGTAATATCACCCAACCTAACATTAGGATACTGAACATGTAATACTTGGAAATAAAAGATATAGTTCCAACCTGTTTGTAGTGTATGTTTTGTGAGCGCACTGTACTCCTGGCCCCTCTCTAAACAATAAACGTGATCTCTAATTATAGGTTCATAGGTTCATAGGTTGGTACTAGGCTATCAGCCCTAGGGCCTATACAAGCCTAGCCATAACAATTCCCTGGCTATTTCTTCCCACATTATTTACTTTCCTGGACCCCTGTCTAGCAGGGCGACTGACGTGATCCCTGGGGTGAATTTCCTTTCTCCCATCCAATTGTCAAGGTTCCTCTTGAAGAGGTCCAAAGAGGCACTCTGCTTGACATGTATGGGCAATCTATTCCACAGTCTGGGGAGTCTCTGGGTCAGGAACCTATCCCTCCAGCATGTTTTGTTTATTGTGATGACAAGGTTTAGATCCCTTAGCTCTGAGGGATTGGGATTTCTTTAAGTGTAGCATGTCCAACAGCTCTGGGTTTGACATGGCCTTGTATGTTAAGCAGAGATCGCCTCTGAGTAGACGATATGCAACAGAGTATAGCTGGAGTTTTTTAAGGCGGTCAGCGTAGGGCATCTGCTTTAGGCCTGTGATTCTTTTAGTGAGGTATTTCTGAGGCCTTTCCAGTTGTTGCAGATGTCTTGAGAGGTACATACCAAATGGGGCTTTGTATTCTATAATGGGTCTAATGAGGGATGAGTACAGTGGGACAATGACCTCCTTCTTTCTGGATGAAAAGCCCTTCGTGATGAGGTGTGCCACATAGAAGGATTTCCTGACTGTTGTGGCGATGTGGTTATCGAAGGTGAGACCACTGTCCACCTGTGTCCCTAAGTCTCTTATCACACTTTCTGTGTTTAGTGTACTGCCACCTATATGGTAATTCATGGATACATCTTTTTTCTCAAAGGGGATAACAATACATTTCTTGGCATTGAGCTTGAGCCCATGGCTCTGGCACCAAGCATCTGTTTCTGTAAGGCCCTTTTGTAGAGTATCCACATCATTTGGGGATTCAATAATGGCTCCCAGTTTGCAGTCATCTGCAAACTTTGTTAGCCAGAGTCCCTTAGTGTTGACCTGTACTTCAGAGAAGTAGATGCCAAACAAGAGCGGCCCCAGGACTGAACCCTGAGATACTCCACTTGTCACTTGTCTGGAGCTGGATTTGGAGTTGGCTACTTTTACAGTGTGGGGTCTATCAGTAAGCCATTTAGCAACCCATTGGGTGACATAGGGATTAATGCCCAACTTAGTAAGTTTATCTATGATTCCAGAGTGGGGGATGGTGTCAAAGGCCTTGGCAAGGTCTAGATAGGCTGTGTGGACCACCTTACCCTTGTCCATGGCTCTGGAGACTGATTCAAAGAAGTCAATCAGGTTCAGGAGACAAGATCGGCCCTTCACAAACCCAAACTGGGTGGGGTCCAGTGTTTGAAGGTTGCCAATGTCTTTGTTTATAAGTTCCATGATAATACGCTCCATGGCCTTGCAGATAAGGCTTGTCAGACTGATGGGACGGTAGTTTCTGGGATCCAAGGTGGATCCCCTTGTGGATTGGGATAACTGTAGCTCTCGCCACTCAGTGGGCATGAAACCTGAGGTGAGGCTATGATTAAACATGACACTTAGGTGAGGTGCCAGTTCATATTGTAGTTCATGTAGTACACAGCTCGGGATGTCATCTGGTCCGATGGATGCTGTATTCTTGGC